>NC_080729.1:4589416-4854416 GCF_019097595.1 Hemibagrus wyckioides
ATAATTTTTAATTTAATTAAAAAATATAAAATAAAGGACAAACTTTTAACCAAAAATATTATCTAGTACAATGAAATGTCAATTTTAACACTTCTCAAATAATTTTAAATAATTTTAACGGTAAAAATAATAATAATAATAATTTTAATGGTAAAAAAAAAACACAACTCAACAATGGATCAACAGTAAAAAAAAAAAAGAAAAGAAAAGTTTTTTCAATATTTCACAGAAAGGAATGTTAAAGAAGCAAATTGGAAAAAAAAAAAAAACTGATTGAAAAAGAAGGCATATTTGGGTCCTGATTTAAATCATCAATAAATCACTAATGTTTGTTCATGACATTCCTGCTCTTCATCTCCATTTCTAAACCTCTTTAGATTGAGATTTATTTCCTGTTTCAACTTCAGATCTGAAGGACTGCAAATCGATCCAGAGTAAATAATATTTCCCTGGCGCCGATCAAAGAATTATCCAACTGCATAGTCTCCATGTAGTGGCCCAAAACGTCGCAGGTCTGCAAACGCACCGGGAACCGAAATGAAATGAAAATCCCAGCTGAACTGTAATATAACAAAGGGAGAGATGAGAGAGAGAGCAGAACACCAGGCGTGGCGAGGAAGAAAGTTAAACATGTTAAATCAAAGAAGCTGTTCTGCAGCACGACGGTGATCCTTCACTGCTCTACCAAACACCATAAATCACTCCGAGGGAAAAAGGAAAGAAAAAAAAAAGGACACGGGTTGAATAGAATTTCAAGTGAGGCTTGAGGTATGACAAAAATGCAAGAAAAAATGACAGAAAAATGGAAATTTTTGTTTACTTCAAGATCTGATCAAAACGTCTGGGTTCTATTTAATTAGTTTGTAGAGACAGAGGCAAAGGACGATGAACGAGCTGGTCAGTTTGGCTGGGCGCGGTAAAAAATTAAAGTGTGTGTGTGTGTAAAAATACTGAAGTGTATGATGGCAGAAAAAAGGACTCTTTGTATCCAGGCAACCTCATCACAGGTGCTCGAGCGAGCAATAGGAGTTCTGTTAGGAGTGCTAGAAGCACCGTAATTAAAGCAGCTCCCACTTCAACTTCACGTCTCTGTTCATCATCTGGAGTTTAAAGCCCTGAAAAACAACATGACATCAGCATTACACGTGTGTTTGTGTACGTTTGAAGACAGATCGATGAAATGTTGGTGAACGTGTCAACAAACCGTTTGCTACTTCTGCTACAGATAATAATGTTAGGCGAAAGAAAGTAATTCATTAATGAATAAATACAAGAAATATTCTATTAAATCTAAAAAAACAGGGAAAAAAATAAGAACATTTTAAATAGACCCTATGAATGAAACGAACCTGGAACAAAAAATGGAATAAAACATTTATTTAAAAAAAAATTAAATAAATAAATCCAGAATCCACCATTATATATACCAAAAAGGAAATAAATAATAAAAAAAAATAATAATTTAAATATTCATGCCCTCTCTTTCTTTAAGGATACGCTAAGAACGTTTCATGTTCTCACTGCTTGTTCCATGTTACTGAGACCCAAAGACAGATTTGATCAGATTTATTAGTGGTGAAATTTCACCTGAAATTTTTTAGCACAAAAAATTGATTTTGGCCAAAATTTCGAAATAAAAATTTGTAAAATAAAAATAAATAAATAAATAAATAAATAAATAAAAAGAAAGAAAGAAAGAAAGTAAAATAAATAAAAATAAATAAAACCTTTATTTAAAAAAGAATAATAAATAAAAAGCAGAATCCACGATTATCAAAAAGTAAATAAATAAAAAAAAGTAAATCAATTAATTAAAATATTCATGCCCTTTATATTCTTTCAGGATAAGCTAAGAAAGTTTCGTGTTGCTTGTTCCATGTTACTGAGACCCAAAGATTTATTACATTTATTTATTAGTCATGAAATTTCACCTGAAAATTTTTAACACAAAAAATGGATTTGAAATGAAACTTTGTAAAAAAATATAAATAAATAAATAAATAAATAAATAAATAAATAAATAAATAAATAAATAAATAATAATAATAATAATAATAATAATAATAATAATAATAATAATAAATACATAAATAAAAAGAAAGAAAGAAAGAAAAATAAAATAAAATAAAATAAAATAAAATAAAATAAAATAAAATAAAATAAAATAAAATAAAACCTTTATTTTTAAAAAAAATATATTTTTTTAAAAAACTTCTTCTAAGAACTCTTAGCTGTCCCTATCCCTTTAAGTCACTCTGAATAAAATAAAAAAAGTCTGCATGAATGGCAGTAACTATAATAAATGACAATGTTCTGTAATCAAAACTAACACAGATTGTCCACTCTGAAGTCGATCCTGAAGTGTTTTACTCCTCTTATACCACAGCAACCTGTCGATGAGTTCATTTTTATTTAAATAATTTGACTTTTTATCTATTTATACTGTAGCAAAAACAGACTAGCTCAGCTCCTGTTATCAGTGGTTATACACAATAAAATAAACGCCAACACAAAACACAAAATCTTGTCATAAACACTTAAGGTTCCTTAAAAAAAAAAAAGCAGAATAAATCAATACATCTATACATTTCTTCTTAGAGAAACCTTGACAGAATATACGCAATTTCACTTTTTTTTAGCTTAATTGTTTACTAACCTTGTGATCAAATATGAAATATTCTGCTGCTGCTGCTAAAGTGTGTCTAGTTAAGCTAATCCACAAAAGCCATCTTAAATTAGCATGCTTAATAACCAAAGGTAGGGAAGCCCAGAGAGGCCATGTGATATTATTTTTTTTGCTTTTGTTTTCTCGAGATCACGACTTAATTTTCTCGTGATCTCAAGATAACAAAAGTTGTTTTCTCGTGATCACGACTTAATCAGAACCGCGGTGAAGTTAGTTTGATATTCGGAAATTAGACAGACAATCGGAAGCGCTAGTTTAGGGACCATCGACAAATTTCTGTACGACTGAAATTATTATTGTTTATTTATAAATAAAAATTGAATTAATTGATAGTATTAATTATGTATCATGTGAATTAATTTGCTATCATTAATTTATTTTTTAATTAAAAAAACAACAATTTCTTCAATAGATTCTAGGTCATGTGACCCTGTGACCCAAATCTAGTACCAAAATGATCTACTTGGACACCTCCACAAGGTACACCTCTTTGTTATTCCAAAAATGTCTTCTTTTATTTTTATTTTTATTTAAAAAAAAAACAAAAACATCTGTTATCTGTCACTCAGGATGTACAGGAAGTCCAGCAGTAGCTGCAGCAGTAGAAAGTGGATTGGTGTGTGTATAAATACAGCTCTGATCTTATAACACTCCTTACAACCTTAGTTTGGTCTTCAAAACATACCTGCGTTCTTCAGTAAACTTTATGCCAAGATACGCTATCAGTATATCCAAATATATGATATATATACATATCACGCCATATGAACCTTCTACTTCTTGTATATCCTGAGTGACAGATGTCTCGTCCAATCAGCGGTAAGAATTCCATCCACAAACTATACCAAACTTTTCCGGTTTGTCGGAATTGTTCTTGTGTTTTCGGATTTATTTTGTTTTCGGATTTGTTATTTTGTTCTGCAACTTCTCAGCCACCATAGATTACTCCTCTATGTATTGTCATTGATTTAATGGATCAGCATTAAATATGCTAATCTGCAAAGCTTCCTTTATAACGACGGGAGTTAAGGAACTGACCTGACGTCGTTCCAAGAAAGCAGGTGGATGAATAAAGAAAGTTTCCTAAAACGCAGGAGAATTGCTGGTGTTTCTTTTAAGTGCAGATGTGAAAATGAGAGGTTCAGCAGTGCATGTGCTTATTAAATTGCACTCAGATGTGTGTTATTTAAGATGACTAAGATCTTAAAAGTCTAACACCTGCTTTCTCACTTCAATTCTTTAAATAAAGGGAAAAAATAGTATATTTAATATAGCGGCAAATGCAAATGTCAGTGCCATTTGTCAAAGTCGAAGGATTCTCCATTCTAAATGTCTTATTCCGCTACTCACCTGAGGTTATATAAAGACTTTTGGAGCATAAAGAGCAGAAGATTTGTTTTGTTTTTGAAGATTTAATTTTATTTAAATTAATTAATAAAATGAAAATGAAAATATATAACATTATATTGTGTTGGTCCCCCTTTTGCTGCCATAACACCCCAGGCCTGTCGAAGCATAGACTCTACTAGATCCCTGAATGTGTGCTGTGGTATCTGGCACCAGGATGTTAGCAGCAGATCCTTTAAGTCCTGTAAGTTGCGAGGTGGGGCCTCCATGGATCGGACTTGTTTGTCCAGCACATCCCACACATGCTCAATTGGACTGAGATCTGGGGAATTTGGAGGCCAAGTCAACACCTCAAACTTGTTGTTGTTCTCATCAAACCATTCCTGAACGATTTTTGCTTTGTGGCACGGTGCACTATCCTACTGAGAGGGAATACCGTTTGTGAAAGGGTGTACATGATCTGTAACGATGCTTAGGTAGGTGGTACGTGTCAAAGTAACATCCACATGGATGGCAGGACCCAAGGATTCCCAGCAGAACATTGCCCTAAGCATGACACTGTCTCCGCCGGCTCGCCTTCTTCCCATAGTGCATCCTGGTGCCATGGGTTCCCCAGGTACGTGATGCACACGCACCCGGCCATCCACGTGATTTAAAAAAAAACGTGATTCATCAGCATGGGCACCCTGATTGGTCTGAGACTATACAGCCCCATGCACAACAAACTACGAGGCACTGTGTATTCTGACACCTTTCTATCAGAACCAGCATTAACCTCTTCAGCAGTTTGAGCAACAGTAGCTCGTGTGTTGGATCGGATCACATGAACCAGCCTTCACTCCCCAGGTGCATCAGTGAGCCTTGTCCGCCCATGACCCTGTCACCGGTTCACCACTGTTCCTTCCTTGGACCACTTTTGATAGATACTGACCACTGCAGACCGGGAACACCTCCACAAGAGCTGCAGTTTTGGAGATGCTCTGATCCAGTGGTCTAGCCATCACAATTTGGCCCTTCGTCAAACTCAAAGCTCAAATCCTTACACTTGTCCATTTTTCCTGCTTCTAACATCAACTTTGAGGACAAAATGTTCACCTGCTGTCTAATATATCCCACCCACTAACAGGTGCCATGACGAGGAGATCATCAGTCTTATTCGCTTCACCTCTCAGTGCTCATAATGTTATGCCTGATCGGTGTATATGAAAATATTTCACACAAAGGAATGTTAAAGAACAAACAAACAAACAAAAAAAAACTGATTGGAAATGATGTTTATAGCCACTTCGCGTCCTCAGATAAAGGGATAATCATATATATAATATAGCACCAAATGCAAATGTCAGTGCCATTTGTCAAAGTCGAAGGATTCTCGATACTAAATGTCTTATTCCGCTGCTCACCTGAGGTTATATAAAGACTGCACGTTATTAAAGGATCAGCGAAGATCCTTTTTCACAGCTTTCAGGTTTGTTTCCTTGCCTATATTTTAATAAGTCCATATGCTCGTGTGTCTCACTCTCCAAATCTCTCACTTATTGTATCACTGTGATGACTTTGGATCATTTGTCTAAAATAACGCCTCTCACTCCCTAATGTGTCGGCGAAAACCAAACAGAAGCAAATCAGAGCCTTATTTCAGGGAAAACGCTGCCAAGTGACAGCCCCGCCCCACACAGGCAGCGCTGCCAGGACTTATGGGTAAAAATAACCTCGGCCAAATAGCGAGGAATCTATCACGTAGTTTACCAGAACACGCACTTCATTTAGCACGAGCCTCAGACAATGTGCTGGCTTTGCTACAGAGTCATGCAAGCTAATAAAATAAATAAATAAACGTCTCTTTTCTTTCTCTGTCTTTCTCGGACACATGAGTAGAATTACAAGCAATGTGTAATGCTGCAAAAAAAAATAATTAAACGTTATTCACTAATACCTGAACCAATGAATTAAGGCACATGCACATGATAAAAATTTAATCTTATCAGTTTATGTGTGACTAAATAATAACAAAATAATAATGAAATATTAATTATCATGTTGGGTTAAAGGTTAAACAACCTCAAGCATGCTCTAGGATGAAGAATTTGAATTAAACCTACAGGATTTTAATTTGCTCATGTGATTTGTTAGATACGGCTGAGTGTCAGCACAAACATCATTAAATGGCGATGGATTGCTTTCATAATTCTTCGGGGGTTCTGTATAGATCCCTGGGGTTCCGTACTTAGCCACCTTCAAAACAGGAGAAAAGAAGATTAAATTTGTGAAATAATTCAAAGTTAAATGATAGAAACATTTAAATAAGAGGGAGGAGATTGAAATGAATTAACTCAATTCAATATAATGCATTTGAATTAACTGTATTTTCTTCTCTATCTATGTTAATAATAATAATAATAATAATAATAATAATAATAATAATGAGAATAAGAAAAAGATCAGGTAAATTATTCTAAGAAAATTTTATGCCATGTATAAAAAAAATTAAAAAGTTTAAAAAATTCTGTAAAATTTATATATATATATATATATGTATATATATATACACTATATTGCCAAAAGTATTCGCTCACCCATCCAAATAATCAGAATCAGGTGTTCCAATCACTTCCATGGCCACAGGTATATAAAATCAAGCACCTAGGCATGCAGACTGTTTTTACAAACATTTGTGAAAGAATGGGTCGCTCTCAGGAGCTCAGTGAATTCCAGCGTGGAACTGTGATAGGATGCCACCTGTGCAACAAATCCAGTCGTGAAATTTCCTCGCTCCTAAATATTCCACAGTCAACTGTCAACTGTATTATAAGAACGTGGAAGTGTTTGGGAACGACAGCAACTCAGCCACGAAGTGGTAGGCCACGTAAACTGACAGAGCGGGGTCAGCGGATGCTGAGGCGCATAGTGCGAAGAGGTCGCCAACTTTCTGCAGAGTTAATCACTACAGACCTCCAAACTTCATGTGGCCATCAGATTAGCTCAAGAACAGTGCGCAGAGAGCTTCATGGAATGGGTTTCCATGGCCGAGCAGCTGCATCCAAGCCATACATCAAGTGCAATGCAAAGCGTCGGATGCAGTGGTGTAAAGCACGCCGCCACTGGACTCTAGAGCAGTGGAGACGCGTTCTCTGGAGTGACGAATCGCGCTTCCCCATCTGGCAATCTGATGGACGAGTCTGGGTTTGGCGGTTGCCAGGAGAACGGTACTTGTCTGACTGCATTGTGCCAAGTGTAAAGTTTGGTGGAGGGGGGATTATGGTGTGGGGTTGTTTTTCAGGAGCTGGGCTTGGCCCCTTAGTTCCAGTGAAAGGAACTCTGAATGCTTCAGCATACCAAGATATTTTGGACAATTCCATGCTCCCAACTTTGTGGGAACAGTTTGGAGCTGGCCCCTTCCTCTTCCAACGTGACTGTGCACCAGTGCACAAAGCAAGGTCCATAAAGACATGGATGACAGAGTCTGGTGTGGATGAACTTGACTGGCCTGCACAGAGTCCTGACCTCAACCCGATAGAACACCTTTGGGATGAATTAGAGCGGAGACTGAGAGCCAGGCCTTCTCGTCCAACATCAGTGTGTGACCTCACAAATGCGCTTCTGGAAGAATGGTCAAAAATTCCCATAAACACACTCCTAAACCTTGTGGACAGCCTTCCCAGAAGAGTTGAAGCTGTTATAGCTGCAAAGGGTGGACCGACCTCATATTGAACCCTATGGATTAGGAATGGGATGTCACTTAAGTTCATATGGGAGTCAAGGCAGGTGAGCGAATACTTTTGGCAATATAGTGTATATATATATATATATATATATATATATATATATATATATATAGATAGGTTGTCTTTTATCTTTAACTGGTTGTTGAGCTACAATTACTGTATAGCAGCCTAGTAAGTAAAGAATGAAACGCACGAGTCGTTCAAAATTATTGTCCATGGTATGTTGTGATGCAATGTGACAAAAACCAATGTGACTTATTTCTCTTATACACAACCAATTTAACTTCTCATTCACGTTATACTGTATATATCAGCTATAAGCATCCATTCCCTCACTAACCTCTGTTTTATCTCTGTTGATGGAGTTAAAGAAATGTTTCCTAACAGAAACATTCTCCAGATCAGCAATTACACACTTTTTAAATCTGTTAACTTATTAAAGTACAGTAAAGGTCAGTCATTACACGGATTCATTTTGTAGATACCGTTATCCTAGGCTGAATTGAATCCACTCCAGTTTGAGAACCCTTCTTACAAAACATCATCAAACCCCATTCCTTATTCCAAATGTTACGACCGAACTAGAAATATCTCAATATTTGGTATGATTCCACAGCTAGATTGTGAAGGAAGGTAAACGTGCTTGTTTAGTGCTTGTTTAGTGATGTAATCTGCCTCCTCAGCGCCTACGCTGCAGTTTTGGATGGACGAATCCTCCACATGTCCATCAAACCACACACATGCCAATTTGGATCTCAGCTCTAAGTGACTAGAGGGCTGAGGCATCGTCTCGGAGCTCATGTTTGGTTTGCGTGTGCTGGTAATTTGCCTTCAGCTTGTGATTTACTCGATCATTACATTGCGCAGCGTTTCATTATAATGAAGTCGTGCAGGCTAAACTGTCACTCTCCATCTCCATCTCTTTGTAACATCCAAAATCAATAACAAGATTAGATCTGGTGTCAGTGAGACAGGAGCCGTGAGGCACCGACACCTTTCTGACTCCGAAACTGATGTCTCATAATTACAAAGATGGACCCGACGCTAATAGTAACTGATCTGAGGTTGAATCTAAAAAGTCAATACTAATTCTAGATTAAAGTGATGGGAGAAAATTGATATAGTATTTTTTTTTTTTTTTGTTACGCATCCTAATATTTGAAGCAGTTCTACTCCAGCTGATTGACTCCAAGAACCTGCTGCAGGTTGGAGATAAATTGACGTCAGCCAAATGGTCCTAATGCATATATTGAGATACATAAATGTAAAATTGTGTTTGCAGCATGTACGCTCAATGTACGTCATCAGTATTAGTGCATAAAGTGATCGGATATCAAAATATTTCATCAGCCAATCAGCAGCATCCATGATCGAGATGGTTAGAGATTATTCCATCATAATATGGAAACTTAAAGAGAAATCCTCACAGCTATGAATTTGAAACCAGTGACATACCAGTGATCTCATTACAGTGGTACCTTTGAAGGTGTGAGATTTATTTTGTAACAAGTGAACAGCCATTTCTCAAAGTGGACATGTTGGAAGCAGGAAAAATGGGTAAGCGTAAGGATTTGAGTGACTTGGACCTGGACGACTGGGTCATGGCTGGACGACTGAGTCAGAGTATCTCAAAAACCTACCAAAAGTGATACCACAGCACACCTCCAGACTCCTGTGGAGTCCAAGCCTAGATGGATCAGAGCTGTTTTGGTGGCACAAAGTGAACCTACACAATATTCATCTATCCCCCAAGACCCTGACTCTATCTATCTATCTATCTATCTATCTATCTATCTATCTATCTATCTATCTATCTATCTATCTATCTATCTATCTATCTATCTATCTATCTATCTATCTATCTATCTATCTATCTAAGTCAGGTGGTTTTAACGCTATGTCTGATATCAACAACCATATATCCTTCAAACACCAGCATATCTTTTGGAAACAAATGACTTATGGAGATTTTGGCTTATTGTTACAGAATTTACTCATAATGCAAATACTCCCAATAAAATATTCCCAAACTTTAATCTACCGCCAATAAAATGCTGTGCTGTTTATCCAGGGACTCCATGTGTGCAGTCCATGTGCATTTCTTCTTAGCCAGTGGACTGCATAAGCTTAACAAACATACCATCACCTCCCTTATAATGAAAGGGTTTTGCGTACCGAAAGACCAGTCCCAGGTTTCCGAAAGACCCGAGAGCAAGGAGAGGAAGCGGGAAACAAAAACGGCGGCTGCTGCCTTGGCTGCTAAAATGAGAAAGCAGTGACTTTGCAACTTTCTACAGCTCATGTTACACCGCCGCTATTCGATACGATGATGGCGCTCGTTATTCGCTCGCAAGGTCGAGCGGCTCCTATACATCAGACCTGGAGGCAGAGTGTCACGTCATGATCAGATATGCCTCTGTTGTGCAAGGGGAAAAGTGAGAGGGATCAGATTTCCTCCTTCTTTCCACTTTCCTGGAAGAATGTCTAAGCCCGGTAGTATTGCACCATTCACTTTCATTTTGATTCCTGGTAATGACTCTCAGCCACTGAGCACCATTTTGCATAAAATAATAACTGGAAAACTCCAAAGTGCAACATTACATCTTTTTGTCTTTAAATAGCCTACAACTATGTAAAAGACATGTGATCGCTTCTCCTTTATTTTTTTTCTTCCACAGGGCAGGGGAAGGCAGTAATGTGAAAAGAAGTGAAATGAAAATGTTTTATGACTCCTGGGACGCTTGTGCGTGCAGGAAGTCGTCGGCATGAGGTTGGGCTACAGAGCCTGAGACCCATTTATTTGGTCTATACAACGTTCCTCTTCACTGAATCATCCCCAGTGCTAAACATTCGAGCCGTCCATAAAACGGTGAATGATACAGAATGATACAATGGAGTGCTGGAGAGAGGAAACAGGAAAGTTGCAGGGCCTATTGATCATCATAGAGTAAGAAAGAGGTGAGTTGAAGAAAAGACTCTTTACGGTTTTGTGTATTACTGCAAAAAATTTGTGGTGGAGAAAGTTTTTTTGTGAGTGATTTCCTTTTCTGAGGTCCTCGGGAATCTTCTTTAACCTTCAAGGCATGCTATAAGTCTAGAAACGTGTGAGGTGAAGACTGGAGATGATGTTCTTGAAACATGGAAGAAACTCACACCTGAGTGTTATCCACTTGATTACAACACCTGACTCATTGGCTGAAAAGGTTTTCACATCCAACACCAATGTCTCGGAGCTCCGCCCCTTCTCCACTACGTAAGCATGAACTGATGCATGAAGTGTCCATTATTTCACGCTTGTGTTGTGTATTTATTTATGTATTCTGTTGAATAAGGGCATCATCTGGGTTCCGTGAACACACTACAGTACTATTTATACTACAAGATGGCGTAAGAATAGTGTATAAGTATGCGATTTGGGACACATCTATACTCGCTTATTTTTTCCGAAATGAAGATATATAATGTTGGATAATTTTACTTAATAAATAATTGTAAAGATCATATTTTTATATGTAATATGGAACATTTTAAAAGCTAGACAAACTTTTATTCACAGTAATTCACTTCAATTTCTCTCTTTTATTTAGAACATGAGATGAAAACCGGTCTAAACTAGATCGGCAGCCAGGGCTGTTTTCTGAGTAAACCAGTCCCAGAGAAACCTGGTCCAGTCTGCTTGACCCTACAGTTATTTTTGTTTGTAGCTTCTCTGGATATTTTCTAACATATCATTCATTCAGTTTATCCCGGTCAGGGTCACGGTGGATGCTGTAACATGGGATAATGAGGCAAGACTCTAGTATGGATGCTCGGTGTGAGCTTTAATAAGGGATATCCGGGAACCAGGGTGTACAAAGGGGCTCGGAGTGCATCGGTACATCTGAGGAGTAAATCAAATAAACAGGCAAAAGTAAGAAAAGCTCGAATAGAGGAAAACAAGGCTGGGAAAAGACTTTTGAAAGAGACATGAAGGAGACAAGCAGCAGTCACCACTCTGAGAACCACAATGGAGAAATTCTTCTGTTTTGAAAAATGTATTAAAATAAATCTATTTATGTAGTCCACATCCTATACGCTTCCATGTTAATCACCACAGTCTTCCTTTGTTCAACATGCACCATATCTGCTTCCACATAAACGAAAGTAAACACACCGACCCTACATTTTATCAGGTGCCATGGATCCCAGTCACTGCTGCACACATGCAGTCTAAATCTCATTAAGATACAGGACTATCTTGCAAAGAAAAGACAATCCAGGACAAAACCTAGCAAGATAGGACAAGGTGGGGTAAGATTAGACAGGGTAGGATGAGACCGGACAGGACAATGCAGGACGTGCCAAACAGGAAGGGATGGCACATGACAGGACAAGACTAGAAAGGATTGAATGGGAAAAAGGAAAAGAAATTTGGACAGGAAGGAGCGATACAGGAAACAACAAAACAGAGAACACAGAAGAAGAAGAAGAAGAAGAAGAAAAAGAAGAAGAAGACAGAAAAAGATTAGAGTAGGTGATAAAAAAAATAAATAATATACATTTAAATAAAACTAAATCTTATTGTTTGAATTATCATTAAGATGATTTTTTTGTTAGTTTAATGATTATTATATTGCTAAGTCTTAAATCAAGAAGCCCTAATCATTTAACCTATTAAGAAACAAGCTGTATAAGTGAATGCGAACAAGCTCAGTAAGCTTAAATCGCCGTCTCAGCACTCCTTCATATGACGCTGTTGTGTAATTTGTGTAATTTCAGCTCGCTGGGCCGTTGCGGCGCCAGTCAAACGTAACTGCAGCGGCTCAATAATGCCTGACTCAGAGGAATTGGAGCTGACCTTGCTGTTAGAGAGTGAACTCTCGGAGTGTAGCACTGACCCCGGAGTGGAGAAGGAGACAAGGTGGATTTATGCACCCTCGAGGAAAATGAGGGATTTGTATCGATATCAGAATTAAGCGTACAGGGACATTTAGAAAACAAGGTCCTGAACATGTCTTTAGAGCTCTGAGGCTCAGCCCAAAGTGAAATATGACTGCTGCCATAACAGGGAAATGAAGCATGCTACTGACATTAGCTCCAAATAACAGACTGGATGAATAGAGGAGGAAGGTATAGGGAAAGGGTCACATGATCAGATGAAAGTTTGTATTTGGACATGATTGTAAGGCTAGTTTTAGTGGGGTTTTGTGTGTTACACAATGCTTATATTTGAGTCCGTGTCTACTGCTGGGAAAAGTGCTCAAAAAGTGGGCGTGGTCTAAATCAAAGGTATTTATTTATTTATTTATTTAAACTTTTATTTATTTATTTATTTATTTATTTATTTTTACATTTATTTATTTATTTATTTTTACATTTATTTATTTATTTATTTATTTATTTATTATTTCATTCTTGGAATCAGTGAGTAGAAAAAAAGAGAAAATAATGAGATAAAAAGATTTTCCGCAAGATTTGTTCTGTACACAATCATTTCTAAACTATTTAGCTCCTGAAATATAAACAAACAAGTTGCCCAATGTTTAACACCACAGCCCTGAGTAGGTAGTTCCTCAGGATGCACTGAATGAAGCAAAATTATTGGCACCCTTCTTACAGTGCTGGCAAGATGGCAAGAGACTGTATCAGTCTCTAGTTTGAAAACATGTGGTGTGACTGAAAGAGGACCTAAATTATAAAGAAGGGTAAAACGTTCTGCACTGGTCCAAGATCCCACTATGGCCTTGTTACAAATACAGGAAGTGGTTCAGATGTTATTTTCTCCATGCTGATAATGACTTATATTTTTTAAACCAGCTTTTTAGGAAAGAACATGACACTATTGTCTTATTATTAACCCTTTTTCATAGTAAGTAGAGAAAATGCTGTACTCAATGTGTTCATTCATTCATTTTAATATAAGGGTGCCAATAATTTTGGAGCTGATTATATGCATAATGTTTTACAATATAGTAGAGACATGTATTGAATTCAAAAGAATGTGAAATTAGGTTACAGTCTCTTAATGGTGATATACACACAGAAGTATTGGCACCCTTAAAGAGCAGAAAGTATATTATTTGTATTTGATGTGTAATTTCTTCCAATAATATTAATATAGTTATTTGCATGTGTACAGTTTAATTCCCTCCTTTAAGGATTTATGTACTAAGAAAGAAAGAAAATCCACACCTGGGTTCTACCCACCTGTATTTCCCTTCCTGAAGATCCACTTTTGTTGTGTATAACAGATACTGTCACAGTGAAGGTCCCATTAAGAAAACACACTGCCAACACGCTCACAAACATCCGTCAAATCACTCACTACGCCCTTCAAAGCCAATCACTTAACAATGAAGGTCATTCTCTCTCCCTCCCTCTCTCCTATTCCTTAAACAACACAATGCAAATTCACAAGGTTGACCACAATCTCCTGTGTGACGTTGGCGGATATCTTGGAGGTCATGGAGTCTGCAGTGTTACTGCACTGTCCCACTTTACAGCCATGGGTTCCTCCTGTATTCCCAGCCTTAATGCCAAAACAGGAAGAGCAGTGCTTTAAATTTCCCTCCCTTATTTTTTCGCACATTTGCTCGCTAGACTATGATGAATTCAGGCATTATGAGACATTTATGATGAGAAATGGGAAATGCCGGCATCTTAACATGTTATATATAGACAGGTAACTACATGTAGGTCTGTAGTAAGTGAATACACCTGATTTATGTACTTGCACATTCACTTAGCTTCAAATCAGTGATGGATAAAGAGACCGATTGGTACATAAACATACAAGCAAAATTACAGAGGGATGGGTGGATGGATGGAAGGGAGAGAAGTTAATGGATGGACTAAAAGACAGGCAGACAGATAGATAGATAGATAGATAGATAGATAGATAGATAGATAGATAGATAGATAGATAGATAGATAGATAGACAGATAGATAGATAGATAGATCTGGGTAGATGGATGAGTAGATAGATGAATGGATGTATGGATGGAGAGACAGATTGAAAAACAGATGGACGGATGGATGGATGGACGGATGGATGGATGAAAAGACAGATAAAAAGAACAAGTTGGTACATAGACATACAAGCAAAATTACAGAGGGATGGGTGGATGGATAGAAGGGAGAGAAGTTAATGGATGGACTACAAGACAGACAGACAGACAGACAGATAGGTAGATAGATAGATAGATAGATAGATAGATAGATAGATAGATAGATAGATAGATAGATAGATAGATAGATAGATAGATAGATAGATCTGGGTAGATGGATGAGTGGATAGATGAATGGATGTATGGATGGAGAGACAGATTGAAAAGCAGATGGATAGGTGGATGGATGGATGAAATGATGGGAGAGAAATTAATGGATGGACTGAAAGACAGACAGACAGACAGACAGATAGATAGATAGATAGATAGATAGATAGATAGATAGATAGATAGATAGATAGATAGATAGATAGATAGATAGATATTAATGGATGGATGGATGGATGGATGGATGGATGGATGGATAGATAGATAGATAGATAGATAGATAGATAGATAGATAGATAGATAGATAGATAGATAGATAGATAGATAGATAGATAGATAGCCCTCAGGCAGAAGAGCAGACCTCAGTCTGTGTACTTTGTGCCTGAGTGAATAATGAATCAGAGTGAGTGGGCGAATAATGTAAATAATGAATCAGAATCTCTCTCTCTCTCTTTCTCTCTCTCTCTCTCTCTGTCAGTGCCAAGAGGGCTTACACCCACAAAAGAAGGCACACAGCAAGCTGTTGAAGGTCAAGCCACGGGCCCCAGTTACTGCAACACTTATGTAAAGGGGACACATGAGAATTAATAAAGCAACACTAAACTTACATAAACCTCACTGAATCATCCCAGCACTAGATCATACTGAGTATCTATACAGTGTGTGTGTGTGTGTGTGTGTGTGTGTGTACAGCACAGGACAGTAAAATGACACACTTTTGAGCTAGTCTATGGTCCTGTAATGCTACTGAGACAAGATGTGATAGATATTACGGGTTGTTCAATATGTGAGGAATCTACTCTTGTTCGGTCATGATGGAAATGTGAGGCAGTGTGTGTGTGTGTGTGTGTGTGTAAATTTCCTTAATTTAGGGCTTGAGTTGATGAGGAAAGCAGATGTGATTTCTCTAAGTATGTCATACCCAGAAGTAGGACAGCAGCAAACCAAGGAGAAAAGCTACCAAGAGACTACAATAAAACAAGGCCACTGCAGTGGGGGAAGTTCCCTGAACTAGACAACTCATACAGGCACTTTGTAGCAGCGGAGGTGTGGTCAAGGGTGTGGTCAAGCTCAGTGAGTGGAGATGGTTTCATGTCCTCCTCTGAATCTTTCTCAGTCCTGGCACCATTATGACACACTGGAAGTCAGTGAGAGGAATGAAATGAGCTGATAGGTTAGATTCTATGCAATTGCCCACATTATCAAGCCCCATTTTCTTATAATGTAACAGCTCCTGGTGGTGAGCTAAGAATCTTGGAGCATGTTGTATTAGCTAAAATTTGGGTTTGGCAAAGACCAAAAACAGGTCTAGTCGATGTGATTAAAGTTTTAAGTCATCCGTGACATTTGAACGTTGAATTAATAATCCTAATAATTTTCTGGTCTTCTTTAGCTTTTTCCCACGTCATATTTTAAGGACGTTCTTACCATAACACCTCTTCATTTTTGTCTTGGCATGGGACACTAATACGACAGTCCGTCGTACATAATTTGTTCCGAAAGGTTTTAAATCCTCTGGTAAGATGGCGTGCAAATTTCCGAGCGTTATAATCCGCAGGGACTTAATTCTTCTGAGGAAGCACTTAGAAATAATGTGATCAGACCATGTCATGTAGCGCGTCAAAGTGAAATCAATCAGGATTAAATACTGGCTTTTATATTAATCAAACGCTGTTAGTGACCACCGGGATTAGACAACTGCTGTTGGATGAACAGCTTCAAGAATGTAATGAGTCATTACTGGAAGGTGGTGGTGAATATCCCTTCAATTATGAAGAGAGTTATGAGAATTGGTTTTGGTTTATCCAAGAATCATACCATCTTAGTGGAAGGAACCAGAACTCCTGTGGTCTGCAGACTGATTAGAGTGGTAATTTGGTTAAATTTTGGTCAGCATTACTCGGAATCCCGTCGTAAGTCAGACTTTAAAAGGGAAATGATAAATTCTTTGCCATCCCAGGCTTGTTTACTCAGAGATTTATTCCTCTCGTCCTAAAGTACAGATAAATCCATTGATGGAAAAGCATAGAGGCATAGTAGAGGTCTCCGGGAAGCATGTCATCCTCCTTAACCTTGTATATATTGACAATTTTAATTGGTGCCGGAGTCATAATAAAGCATTTTCTCACAGGTCAGGGCTTTCCTGAGGAAACCTCTAGTGTTTAGAAGAGCAATAAATTTATTGATCTGCATGCCTGTCCTTACCATAATTAGGAGCTCAGCATATTCTTTGTCTTCTCCCTTACAAAAAGTATTACAGAAAGGCTTTTAAAAACGATTCTCCTGTGCAAACAATTTGGGCTTTAACAAAGAAGGACTCGTTAAATATCGGCTCTCTTTAGAGGTTTAAACTCATTTGGATCCCCATAAACAATCTCTGGACGTTGAGGACTGACTGTGTAAATGTCATTGTGCTTGTGTAGCATTAAAAAGATTTATTTTTTCATTTATATTGATGAAGTACCGCTCACTATATACAACACATCGTCAACACGCACTGTAGAAGTGTAGCAGATCCTCCACTTCCCTAACCCTAGCTAGCTAGCTACTGTATACCAGCAGCAAGTATTGCTAACATTAGCAAACGTTTGTTAGCTGATATTGACCTCCCCTTATAATAACAAAGAGGTTTTTTGTTCTTCCTGATGAAACCATCATGATATGAAGAGCTGATTGTCAGGCACAATTGATTGTTAGAAATTTGGTTCTAAACTTGGCAAAATCACATAGAAACAGGATCTAAACCTGATAGAAACAGGGTCTGCATTTACAAAGGGTTTGCTTTTAAACGTATTACAAGCTCAACAGTTTGCATGTACTGTAATTAGCATTTTGTCACCTCCGGGAATCAGGTTGCCTCTAAAAATAAAAAGTTGTTGTAGGTTGATGCTGACGCTGAGTGAACTGACTCCTGATGAATGATCTGCACTTTGCTTGTGAGAACATATGGATTATCAGGTTCATTTCTGCTCATGCTCAAGTGTTGTGTGTAATAATTAAAAGAACACTGAGTACGTTATTGTTGGTGTCAGCATTTCTCTGGAGAAGTAACGATGGAAGGATGAGGACAGAGATTCTTTTGCTTCTGTGAGCTGGTATCTGACATGAATCAACCAACCAATCAACCAACCAACAAACAAACAAATAAACAAACAAACAAATAATGTAATGTTTGTGCAACAGTCTCACTATAGCACAAAGTTTTTTGTCATTACAGATTTTTTTTAAATGTCATGTTATGAGTTGAAGAAATATGGCATGATTATTATTATTATTATTATTATTATTATTAATAATAATAATAATAATAATAATAATAATAATAATAATTATTATTATTATTATTATTATTATTATTATTATTAATATTATTATTTTATTATTATAGTTGTCAGGCTTTTCTGCCTTAAAAAATTAAATAAAAATAAAAATAATTGAAACAATGGTATTCAATATACATCTAATATACTAAAGAATGCACTCCCCTGTGTCTTTTTTATAAGGAATTATGTTTTAGTGTATTCTTTCATTATATTTTATTTAGTTATTTTACTTTTTTTTCTAGCTTGATATTTATTCATTCTTTTTAAACACTTTTTTTCTGATTCTGATCAATCCTTCTGCAGAAAGTTGAAATTCAAGTCTGTAATTAAAAATTACCCTAAAAAATACCCTAAAAGTACCCTAAAAAAGTTCCTGATAACATGTTTCTCTACCAAAAAGTTCCCTCCCTTCTCCCTACTTTTCTTAGATGTCCTTATTCCCACCATCATTGTTAAGACAAAGAGAAGACTTTTCATCCCAGGCCCTTGTCTTGTAAAATTGAATAAGAAAGAAGAGATAAGTTCATCTCCTGAGTCTTCGGGTTCGAGTCATTCATTCATCACCTCACAGCCTCATAAATTTAAGCTATGCAGTCTGTCCTGGAAACAGAAATGATTGGTTTATCTCCCAAGTCTTCAGCCCCGTTTGTCATCACATGACAGCCTCAGAGGTTTAGGCTACGCAGAAAATGTTCATTGCACATGTCTTTTGATAATTTTATGATAATTCCTAAATATTTTACATTGGTGTTATTGACTGAAAGATACCAAGCCAGGAAGTGGTCACATGATGAGAAACGAACGAACGACTCGGGTCCGAAGACTCGGGGGATGAACTAATCATTTCTGTTTCCACCACAGACTGCATAGCCGAAGCCAATGAGGCTGTCACGTGATGAACGGACGTCTCGGGAGATGAACTAATCATGTTTCCCGTACAGAACCTATAGGACAAATTGTTTATGAACATTTACATCACTAGCAGCCATACCAGATGATTAAACGCCACACCTAGAAGTGGCTCCTGCAGTCATGGCAATGTTGAGGTGATAAGATCCAGGACCTCTGTTGTCATATTTTCTGGTATTTAATATGACATGTCCAGTATATATTTTCCAGCATTCCACCTCACCAGACTCCCAACCAGTGGCACAGTCAATTAGCACCACTTGGGACTCTTTCCAAATCTTTCCAAAGTTCAGCCATGGCATGTAACATCAGCCATTAATGCCAAACCTTTGTCATTTCTGCCCCTGGGCTCTGTATATTTCACTGTTTATAGTACTTAAAAATCACTCAAGCAATTTTATCCAATTCTTTGCATTTGTGACAATTTCCCAAGCACTGAATTGCTTTGATTGCCCTAATCACCTTCTTGACATGAGCGTACTCCCTATAGGTGGACCGCATGCCCCCTTTCCCCCCCCTTTTTAACTAGATTTTTATGAGACAAGCTTCCTGCAGTGTTCTAGCTAATGACTAGAAGGTTTTATTGACCTCACTCTCAAAAATAGCCACGTTAACCAGCTGCCTTTTGGCATGTGTCAAATTGATTTGGGAGAATAGTGAATTAATAGGAAAGGTAGTAATTCAGGGCAGCACATTTTCTAAAGCACCTCTCTACCTCCATTGTCAACCAGTTGGATATTGATTGAAAGTGTTTTTCTTAGTTTTTTATGTATCCGAAATCTTCCTTAAATGCATCAGGAAATAAAAGAGACGTCTGATAGATTTCTTGACCCGTAATAATAGCCGATCCTCTGACAATTTATCCATGATGTCTGAAAAGACCGATTGTACCCGGTTAGTTTCCTTTTTAATTGCAAGGTAAGTCTCTTTTATCTGCCGTAGACTTTTCCCTCTATTTATATCTAATTGCTTTCACAGCTATTTTCTACCACTACTTTTGTCATACATTCTGATCTACAGTAACCGTTTCTTCCTGTAGGCATACAGACGTTTTTCTTTTCTTGTTTTCTTTAAGCGTCTAATGTTACCTGTCCTTGTCACTTGTCAGCAAGTCATTAACACGGAGAACTAATACTTGTTTTCAGTTACGTTTGGAACGATGCTTTCTGAACGTTCCCAAGGTTATGTAAATTTTGAGGAAGTTCTCTGTAGCCTTTGAAACACTATGTTCTCATTTTATATAGAAACAGGAAAAGGAAAATATCTTTTCTTTTTAGTCCACAATCAGATTTTACGACTTCATTGCCAGGATCTGAAGCACTTCCTGCAGACACTTTCCCTGTTTTGGACCAAATCTCCCTTTTGCAGCTTGAGCCTTGATAATTACGTGTGTCTTCTCCCATCATCAGATTAATTCCCAGCTCTGTTCTCCCTGTTAGATTGACCTTTTCCCCCCACTTAATGACTTCCTGTTCTTCTTGACATTTAACCTCTTTCATTTTCATTGTGCTCTCCTGCCTCATCATCTCCTCCTTGTCTCTTTTGGAACCATTTCACGTCTCTTGAGATATTTTTTTTTCCCCGTCTTTTAATTTCCATTGTTCTAGCTTTCTTTTCTATTGCTTTCCCCTTGTCCATAAATCAGCTGTTTTCTTATTTACAGAACCTTGTAATACTCAAATACTGATATAGGAAACTTTTTCTACATGCTTTTGAACAAGGTTTAAATAATAATAATAATAATAATAATAATAATAACAAATTAAAATCAAATTCAATTTATTTATCACATACACAATTATAAAAATAAATATAAAATAAATAAAATAAAATGGAATTAGATGTATAAGGAAAAATAGAAATAATATGGAATATATATATATATATATATATATATATATATATATATATATATATATATATATATATAGCATATTACAACAATATAATGACTTATGAATATATTGATATGAATAATATTGCTGTTTATGAATAAAAGTGCTTTGTGCAAAAAGTCCAGTTGAGCTACTGAGTCCAGAAAAGTCCACGGTCACTATACTCCCAGAATGAAGCACGAGGTCTTTTTTTTACTCGCATCGTGACCTCAGTATTATAAAATTCAATCTTTGATCTGAGCAACTTCATCACTTTATCATGCTGTGGTGTTATTTTTCATTTTGTAATGTTCCCTGGTGTAATATTTATAGTGTAATATCCAAGATGAATACGCCATGTAAGACTTCCTTTCAGTTTTCCCTTTATTTGGTTCATTTCTTTCCTACGTATCCCTCCATCTCTGTTAGATTTCGTCGTGTCATTTTCTTTTTCTGGCTCTGAATCAGGATGCTCTATAATTCTCAGCTGTTACTGATGACTTTTTCCCCCTATTTCTATATAAAATTGGCGAGATTAAACGAGTAAATAATCAAATCTCTGGAAACTGCAAGGACATGAGGATGAAATGAATAATTGATCAGCTGAAAATGGCTAAGCCATTAACGCTCCTCCGTTCTCGTTCATTATGCAGAATCTGAACACGGATCACAAAGTATCATCAAATAAGAATTAGGTTTAATGCTTTTTTTTTTGATAAGATGGCTGCATTTTTTGTTTTATAGATGTTATTTAAAAATATATTAAATTTTTTTTTTTTAAAAATCTAGAAAGTCAAATTTTTACTACTAACACCCTAAAAGTTGACTAAAAGCAAGTGCTTTCATTTTTTTCATTATTTTTTTTATTATTTTTTACTTTATTATTACACTTTTAACCTTAATGTCAAGGCATTGCAAAGCAAATTATCACTTACATTACAGCAGCTATAATTTTTTTTAAAAAAGCATTTAATATTAAGCATCCGTTTTCTCTCTTTTTTAATTGAATTAGATTAAAAAAAAAATGCATCCTGAAGACATTTCATATAAAAAAAAATGTGAGTAAAAGTTACATCTTGTTTGCCTCTATAGACTTCTTATAAAAAGTTACATAAAAATCTCCTTGCAGAAAAAATTCACCATGTTTATTTATTTATTTATTTATTTATTTATTTATTTATTTATAAATCTGTTTATATGAAACTACTAACCTTACAAACACCTTCTGACCAATCAGAACCAAGAATTCAACACCGCTGTGGTATAACAATAATTGTCAAATGATTTTATGATATTAAAAATTAATTTTTTTGGTTCAAATGTAAGAATCTAGCTCTCAGGGATGGATTCTAAGTGAATGCGAGTGCAAATTCAAAACAATGATCAAAGCTGATATTCAGTGGTTTTCAGGCGATCGGCAGACAGTAAGCATGGCTTTGCCGAACAAGTTAAACAAAAAAAAGACCGAGTAAATACAGGAAAAACATGTACACAAACATAAAGGCGAAGTAACGTCACCAGTAAACGTTGGAAACAAGACCTCACAGAGATTCCATCAGCGGCAGCATTATTTATGTGCAGCCTGCTGACTGGAAACAGGTGGTTGTCATTAGATGTTTGTTGTTTGGCCGAGGATTTTGGGAAACAGAGTTTTTGTTAAAGCAGATGTGACCTTATAGGCAAGCGCTAGTCAGATATCTGGAAATTCGGGAGAAATAAGAAAAGGTCCTTGTGTGAAGAAGAAAAAAATCTAATGTTCTCTGCTGTGTGGAAATGATTCATGTTCTAAAAACAGATGTTACACATCTGTCGCCAGTATGTCTAAAAAAATGGAAAAAATAAAAGATCAGTAGCAGGTTAAGTGCAATATTTATTTAGCTAAATTTGACAGAAGCAGCATACTCTTTCTTACATTCTTCTTCTTCTTCTTCTTCTTCTTCTTATTATTATTATTTTTGAACATTTTTATGTAGATCCACGAAATTCAGCTTCAGTGTTTGGGAAAAGATCACAATTAGACTTGCTGCATAGCAATGCTTCAAAGTAGCCATGCTAATGTTTTCCTCTTAGCAATACACTGACAACAATTACAGCTCCACCTTTCGAAACACCTAGCAACCGCCTTGCCAACTGACTAGCTCCAAACTAGCAACTTAAAAGCTACTACAGTAGAAACAGCCACCTAGCAACCCCCTAGCATGCCGTTAGCAAACAGCTGGCTGAGCGTAGCAGCATTTTAGCCTTTCACGTTCAGCATTTTAACTTTAATAAACCTTTACATTCTTAGCTGGTTTTTTATTAGTATCGTTCCACAATTTTAGCATTTTTACTCAGCTCGGTCCAGCCAACAACATTCACCCGTAAACTTTAGCCAGCTAATTTATATTAAATGGATTCCGGTACTAAATTTCTAATTGTAGAGTTGATAATCAAGATATATTGCTATTAATATTGTGACCTATCATGAGACTCGTGAAAAAGATGTTATACTGTTTGTGTGTGTTTTTACTGTACTGTTGGTGAGCTTTATTTTCAACCAACACTGGCTCTAAATTAAAGCAATAAATAATAATAAACACTGAAACACCAGGCCCAAGAAATAAAAATGACAATAAAATTGACATAATGCCATCACTTTCCATTACTGGGTTTTCCCTCTACTGCATTTCATTTCTTTCTCACTAGTTTCAGACTTACAGTACACTAGCAAAGTAGTGTACATTATACAGAAACCAAAAATGTCCATTAAAAACATGTCAAGCTGATGTTTGACCTCCATTTGTCTTTTTCGGAAAACAATAGTCTCTTTATTAATGCCTCGTGTGAATGCATTTTGGATCAAATCCATTGTTTAAATCCAACTTTCCTACTTCTGCTGCTATGGTTTGGCTTCAATTCTTAAAGGATTTAAGAAGGGACCATTTGTAGAGAGCGTCTCAGGAGAAGAAAAACGGCGTGATGACTTTATAATTTTACCTGGACGGAGTACATGGCACCGGACCATGCAGTTTGGGCAACTTTCCCATCATTCATAGCACTGGAGGAGTAAAAAAGGTCGTGTTTCCATTTGGTGAAGCTTGGATTGTCTGCACCATTTCCTTAAATATTTTTCAAAGGTTAATTCCAGACCGGGTTTTTGTCATCAGTTGAGAATTTGTTCTTGGATCTATGACATTAATACTTAAACTGAGTGTTTACACGTTGTGAACGGAGACGTGACTGAATTTGGTGGTCTTGTGATGCCTCCTGGTGGCTATATGGTAACAGTGCAATTAATAATAATAATAATCTTCAGGATTGTGTGCAGTTAAAACATCCATCCATCCATTTTCTGTATCCTACGCAAGGTCAAGAGGAGCCTGGAGTCTATCTCAGGGGACTCAGGGGCCAAAGCTGGGGACAACCTGGACAGACTGCCAACCTATCTAGAAGGTATAGGGTCTTAGAGGGTCCAATTGTGCACACATTCACACACTATGGACAGTTCGAGATAACAGTCAGCCTCATACTCATGCCTTTGGACTGGGGGAGGAAACTGGAGGAAACCCTTGAATCACAGGGCACAAATGCAAACTCCACACACACAGGAATCAAACCCCTTAACCCAGGAGGTACAAGGCCACCAGTGTGCTACCAAAGACATCACTATATTGTCTCAAAAGGTATAAGACAGAAGTGGATGGCAAAGTCAAAATCAACAAAGATCAGATGATGTATAAACCACTACAGCAGGAAAAAAGACTCAGGAGCAGAAACCAGGCAAAAGACCAAAGCCAGATAAACAGTACACAAAGACCGGCTTGGTAAAATCAGGTGTGAACACACTTCAGTGACGTTGCAGGTGAACATGGAAACCTGGGGTCATTATAAATACTGTGTTCAGGAGTGTGTTTGATTTGTGATAAGTGATAAAATCCACAGGTCTTGGGATGTGTAGTCCATGGTAGTCATAGAGTGGTCAAGCTGCATTTTAGGACCTTTGAGTTCTCTTTGAGTTGACGACAAATTGTCAAGTTCATATATTCATGTATATAAACCTGTGATTACTGTTAGCACTTTCAACGCCTTGTGAGCAATCAGATATTAAAATAGTGCTACTTTTTCTGTTTTGTTTTATTATTTCTTTAGACAGACTGTCAGATTTATTTTTCTGAAGGTGACCCCAAGTCTTAATAATCAGTAAAGTATTTATTGGTGTAGTGGTTGGTGTCAGAGTGCAGGGTCTGAGCCATGATGCATCACCCATGGAGCTGGGGTGGGTTGTTGGGGGCCGTGCTTAAGGGCCCAACAGTGGCAGGTTGGTGGTGCTAGGGCTGAGGCTTGAACCTCAATCTATGGACATATTGGGTTAGGGGGAAAAATATCTCTAACCTTAGCACATGCTGTTATCCAGGTCCTAGGAATACAGCTTTAATAGAACGCCAGCGAATCACAGAGCACATATATTTACTTAAAACTAGTGACAGAGTACAGCAGCATGTTTTTGTGTGAGATGGAAATAAAAATCCCGAGAACTCACACTAATCACATTCGGACACACAGAGAGATCAGACAAAATTCTACAAAGGCATTAACCTGAGCTCAGGATTGAGTTGGGATCTTGGATCTGTCAGGCAATAACTCTAGCCAGTGCTCCACCACGCTGCTGGTTGTCACTGTAATAACTGTTACTTTACATAAGCAAAAGCACATACTGAGCATGTGTAATATCCTTCGAGTAAGATCTATCACTGTTTCTGACATTTTCAGCTTGTAAGTAAAACAGAACCCACAATTGTTTTTTTTTTGTGTGTGTTTGTTTTGCTAGGTCAATCCAGGCCACACAGCTTCAATATCTCATAACTGCACAAATCCAACAAACCGTCTGTCAAATATTCAGGCAAGAATCATGTTGGAGTGGATTAGGTTGCCTTTTGAGGCCATGATACAGCTAAAGCATGCAGGATTTCCAGAAAGGGCAGAAAACCAAACCACGGATGAGGGATGGAAACTTTTCCTGTCATTTTTTCCCCCTGCTTTGTGTATATGAAGATCGTGTGAAGTATTTGCATGTTTATCATTAGTTTCTTTCAGAATGTGTTCACTTTTATTCAAGCTGAACATTTCTTTTGTAAGAAGGCGTGTACTATGCATGGGAAATAAAATTAATTTGTTTTATTTCGCCTAATTAATTAATTTAATTTCATACAGTGTTTCAGTAAAACAACAACTTGAGTTAAAAGGAGACTCTAAATTTTTTACATGAAAAGATTAGACTTTCATTAAGGGGTTTTCCTAATACATTTGGGAAAATATACTTTTTTTTATTTATTTCTATATTTATTTCTTTTTACTTGTTTATTTCATTACCATTATATTTTTTAATTTTTATTTTCTATTTCTTTTTGTTTATTTTACTTATTTATATGTATATTTATATTCATATATATATATATATTTATTTTTTTATATTTATATTTATTTCATTTTATTTATTTCCACTTTTTTTTTATTATTAATTATTTTTTTTATTTCTTTTTGTTTGTTGTACTTAATATTATATATATATGTATATTTATTATTATTTATTTTTTTAATTTTTATATTTTCTTTTTATTTTCTTTTTACTTTCTTTCCGTTTCTTTGTTCTTCTTCTTCTGCTTCTTCTTCTTCTTCTTCTTCTTCTTCTTCTTCCTTTTTTCTTATATAAAATAACTATAACTCTTATTATATACTAACTATAACTATAACTCTTATTATTTCTTACTAATGTTGTGTTGGTAACTGTTTTGTTTTGTAAAACCAAATAAAAAACATATATATATTTACATGCATTTTATAGTTTCATTTTTGCTACATTCCCCCTTTTTGCTTTTTAGACAGCGCACAGTCGAGTTAGCATGGAATCCAAATATTTGTGCAAAACTTGGCGATGACCCATTTTAGGTCAAATCCACCAGCATGTCATCTGAACCCACAGAAAATCTGTCAATGATTCTGACATTTTCAGCTCTTTAATAAAACAAAACCCACAATTGTTTGTTTTTTTTTCCCCTTGGTCAATCCAGGCCACACATCTTAAATATCTCATACAGTAACTGCACAAACAATGTTTTATTTAAGAGCTGAAAATGTCAGAATCAGTGATAGATCTGACTTGAAGGATATTACACGGGCTCAGTGTATGGTTTTGCTTATGTAGATGGTGGAGATGTTGAGATATTGAAGCTGCGTGGCCTGGACATGATGCTTGTTTTAGTAGGTCAATCCTTTTCGCTTTAAAGACAGCATACACTTGAGATAGCATGGAGTCCAAACATTTGCGCGAAACTTGACGATGATCCATTTTAGGTCAAATCCACTGACGTGTCGTATGAACCCGCTTCAGTAGAAGAGATTATACATGAAGATCTATCTATCTATCGATCACTATTTAGTCCTGCAACTCATTTTTAGCATATTGACCATTGTATAGCATATTTTTATTTAAAGTATCATTTCCTGTGAATACTTGTACTTTTTACTATTTTGATTATAACAATTTAATTGAATTGAATTTATTTTAATTTTAATTTTAATAACTGGGGATGTTGGTATCCTAGTGGTTAAGGTGTTGGGCTACTGATGAGAAGGTTGTGAGTTTGGCTCCCAGGACCACTATGCTGCCACTGCTAGGCCCCTGAATTGCTCAGTTATATAAAGTGAAATAAATTGTAAGTCATCTGTCAAATGTAATGCAAACATAAAAGGATGTGGTAGCTTAGAGGTTAAGTTGCTGGATTACTGACCAGAAGGTTGTGAGTTCATATCCCAGGCCAAACCAAGCTGCCTCTGCACAAGGCCCCTAAACCTCAGTTGCATATAAAATGTAAGTTACTCTGGGTAAGGGGGGTTGTAAATGTATGACTTTAATTACATTTCCAATTGAAAAAAGGTACTGTTTTCGTACAGCCGTGTCACTAACAGTCTTTAAATGGCGGATGAAGACCTACCTCTTCCTGAAGCATTTAAACTAGCTCTTATTTTCCCTGTTTATTTTATGTATTATTGTATGTTGCATGTTGATTTGAAAAGAAACAAAAACCCTCCCAGCACAGTTTTTTAGGCAAATGGTATCCTAAGTCTGTGACCTATACTGAGCCAGTGTTAGTGGATTCATTAATAGAGGCTTTAAAGCACTTTTGTACGTCACTCTGGATAAGAGGTTCTTCCAAATAGCAGAAATGTAAATGTACTTTTTACTCCTTGCATTTTTATTCAGACCTTCAACGTACCTGGTACGAAGCTCAAAATTCTCTTTTCTTATCCAATTAATTACAGGATGATATAAAACATTCTATTTACTTCTTTCCTGTTTGAAGGATACAATGAAATTTATCAGTATAGAAGACTATCAACAATCTTAACAGTCCTTCATCTGCTGTAAGTCTGTCATGTAACACGATCTAGAATACATTGTAGGTATCTGTGTGTGTGTGTGTGTGTGTGTGTGTGTGAGTGTGTGTGTTTGAACATAGATAAACCACAGGGTGGAACTTGAGGACAAGTGCTCCGGGGCCTACGTCAATAAAATGTCTGAAAATGCTGAAGTGAGCAAAGCCTCAAGATTCAAGATATTTTTTGCAGTGAAATGAAAATCTGGCCACCTAGACAGTGCAAAAAAACAATAAATAAATAAATAAATAAATAAATAAATAAATAAATAAAAATAACAAA
The DNA here is from genome assembly GCF_019097595.1 of Hemibagrus wyckioides. Taxonomy (NCBI): domain Eukaryota; kingdom Metazoa; phylum Chordata; class Actinopteri; order Siluriformes; family Bagridae; genus Hemibagrus; species Hemibagrus wyckioides. The sequence continues at coordinate 4,618,230 of NC_080729.1, forward strand.
TAAATAAATAAAAATAACAAATAAATAAATAAAAAATAAACAATAAAATAATAAATAAATAAATAAATAAATAAATAAATAAATAAATTGAAGAACTAGTGTTTTTTGAAGGAAAAAAATAATAAAAAATAGTAAGATAAGAAAAAAGGCAAAAGAAGCATGTTGTGCAAATTTGTACAGAAAGTAAGGGCTAGTTAGCCTGTTTTCTTTGCAAATTTCAGATTAGATGAGCTAACACAACTAGATGCAAGTCAGATTCTAACTAGTGCTAAATATTAATTAATAAAATTATTTTTTACCTTTTTTAAAGTTCACATTCAAGGCTTCTTGATGATGGATTTCTTGATCCTTTTTTTTTTTCCATTTTCTGTTCTCAAATAAAGTATAATATGTTACTTTTCATCAGATCAAAACATTTCGGCTTATTTTTACTCAGAGGAAGTAAGATTTTGATTTAATATCTATGCTTTCAGTTAAATAAAATCTCTCAGTACTTCTGGCACAAAAATTAACATCTTTTCTTTTTCTATGGACGCATGCAATATCTTCTCTTGAAGCGTGTGACCGACTGAAACAACGTTTGAGATTGACCGTTATCTGGTGCTGACACGCTCACATTTAATGCAACTAATCATCATTATCTCGCCGTATCTCACATTGTTATCTGCTGTGTTCAGCATCCTGTTTACATGGCTATGAATCAGAATCTGCTCTAATGTGGATTTGCTCAACACACGTCGAGTTCACATCCTCTACATCAGATGGACCTACAGATTCTAATCAGATTTCCTTACGTATAAGTCATGCAGAAGTTAAACAGTTTAAAAGAAAGTGAGGATTTTGGTTTTAATCTAAGAAGAGCATCTTCCACTGCAACCTTTGTAAACCTGATCATTATTCTTTACAGAGCTTGCTTTGTGCTTTGTGCACAGGTGCATTGTCATGTGTAGGTCCAGTGAAGGAAAATCTAACAATAGAGAAAACAAAATCATTCTAGACAACCACACACTTCATACTTTGTGGTAAAAGCTTTGAGAAAGCTTCAGTTGCGTCAGTCTGATCATCGAATATGCACATAATTTTAGTCGTATAGATTGTTTATAAAAAAGAAAAAAAAAGCAATGCACTGGGCTTTAGATTCAACATGGAGCCAAAAAATAAATCCATCAACAAGCCTGAGGCAAGGCAAAGAAAAGAAAGTTCAATATAGATGTACGAGGGATAAAAAAAAAACACTCACGGTGGAAATACAACAAAACACAACTTCCAATGCTAGGCGAAAAACAAACACACAATACTTCAAGACCAAGGCCTGGTCCAGACGTGCACGTCCTTCGTTTTTTAAAAAAATCTTGTCCACATGAAAACGCAAAAACGTGGTCTGAAGCGCTGTCAAGAGCATGCACAACCAACAGGAGGCGATATAATCTCAACCCTAAAGCCATGTTGGCCAATCAGAAGGTCAGGTCAGAAGTTCAGGTCAATCTTTTGGTCAGGTCTCACCAGGAAGAGGTGCATTGGGCGGGTTGATAAAATCTGGTCTGGTTTTTGATCCAACTGGCGGGTTTTTATTTTTGACTATAAACATGATATTTTATTAATTTTCTATTCAAACGAATAAATAAAGTGTAATGTTGGTGTTTCAATTATATGGTTCAGTTTAGCCAATAAGGTTCAGGAGAGTCCTGTCCAGTCAGACTTCAGTCTTGATTAGCGGGTTGTTGTAATCGTTCTACTCGTTAAGCCGATATCACAAAGTTATTAATTGTTATAACTGTTTGTTGTTGTATTAGTTATAATGGTATGCATTTTGGGCTCGTTTTTTTTTTTTTTAAATGGGCGAGTTTTAAGCTGTCGTTGTCTTCAGTCCAATCTGGCAACCCTGTTCACAGTAACAACTGTTTGGAAAGAGTCAACCCACGATACCAATGTTGCCTTCGGCATGCGTTCAAAAGCTAGGTGATTTTTCGGGCGTTTTTTTGTTGACAGATTGGTGGTGTGGGTGGCCTGTTCTATTTTTAGCCCAAGCTTGGTGGCACGACTTCCTGTGAGGAGCATGACATGGAATGCTTGGCTTGGGTCAGTTCTTTGTAAGCAGCCATACAGTTTCCATACACTTCATATTGGTAATATTGGTCATATTTTTAGGTGGCTGGAACAGATTATCTGCATTTACATTATTTCTTATGGGAAAATTCGTATCGCAATACAACCTTTCACCGAAAGAACTCGCCTCCAGAACAAATTAAATTCATATGCCGAGGTTCTTCTGCTGTATTCACTGACACTTGATCACAGACTAAGACTTTTTTAGACATCATTTGAAGACTGCCAGCTCAGCTGTTTGGTCATCTTCCTTTACCTAGATGCCAGAGCCTTGATGGCTTGTACCCTGAGAGATGGTGGGACTATTTGAGCAGATGATATTGGAGGATCTGAGGAAGTGTTGTGCAGTGTGATAAGTGTTTTGAGGTTAATGGGAGTGGCAAATTAGTAAGCAAGCATCTGCGTATTAAATCTGTTGCAAGCAGCGACAGGAAGCCAGTAGAGGAAGCGTAGTAGTAATAGCACGATATGCGAAAATGTCAAAAACAAGTCACGCAGCTAGCATTCTGGATTATTTTCTTCATCTGTCGGTGGTTTTAATGTTATGGCTGATCTGCGTATATATCTTTGTTACGTATTATAGAAGTTTCTATAAAGCTCATTTCATAACATGTTATCAGAGATCATGGTACTATGTTCAGAAAAGAGCAAGTCACATCACTGTTCAGCTTGTTGCATTAGCATTTAAACACCTTGGGGTTAGCAAGATATGTTTTGACATTTTATTCTTAAGTAATATTATCATTTATCACAAATTCTCCATCAAGAGGGAAATGTGCTTGTATCATATCCTCAAGACCCAGTAGGTGGCTCCCTAAGGTCCCCTTAAAAATAACGTTCTCACACAAAAGTCATGTATTTTTTTTAAATTATTATTTATTTTCTGTTTTGTTCTCACTGTGATTCACATCCCTGATCAGAAACCACCACAACTTTAAGTAGTTATTATGAATCTTCAGTTATTTTTCAGAACACAACAGTTACTCTTGTAAACACATTTTATAGGAAACTCACAAGAGAGAGACAGCTAGTGGGGAACAGACCACTTCCTATATCTATTATCACATAGCCGATCGTAAATGCTCGTTTGATGCCCTGTTTCAGCCTGTGGTGTGTATTACAATTCATGTGACCATGTATAGAATGCATTTCATAATTCTGATTATCTGAAGAATCTGAGAGCATGGTTTCCTTTGTGTAGGTATGTATGCATGCTGCAGAGAGACAGAAACTGCAGCAGCAGGCGACAGGCACGCACATAGAAAGGCATTTACTCAGGTAAAATCTTTTTATACAACTTCTTTAATACCTCAGCTGTGGGTTTAGTTTAAAGTTTGGGATAAGGACGTGACTCTCCTTGTGCTGGAGAAATGGATTGTGTTTGTGCCGTGATTTGGGCCTGTGATGTGATGATAAACTTGTTTCGGAAAACAAAATATATGTGCCAAAGAGATTTTACAGATGTGAATAAATATACAGATGTGATTGAAATTTGCATAGAGATTTTTTATTATTATTTATTGTTTATCAGTTGCATAGATTCAAGAGTCTGAACCTTCAAATACTAATATAAGTATACTACTACTACTACTACTACTACTATTTATACTATATTACTAATTTAACTAATAGAAATGCATTTATTGCAACTCGAAAAACAATTGTTCAACCAATTAAAAATATATTTTAGAAATAACATCTGCAAATATACCCATTATTGAATTTCATCTCACAGCATTCTTAAATATTTATTTATTAATTAGCCACAGTTAAAGCAAAGAAATGCAAAGCTGGCGATTTGTATCGATATCATTGTCATTGCATTGTCTTGGTCTCTCTTTCTCGTCACACCTTAAAATTGATTTAATAATAATTCTAACAATAATAATAATGATAATAGTAGTAGATCCTGAGCTCATGCAGGGAAAAGCTGGGTTCGGTTTCATGTGACTCAGGGTGAAGGTTGGATTTTGTTCACGTCTTGATGATTAAAGTCGTGAGAAACAGTACAAGATGCGAACACTGCCCTAAACAATATCATTTACTTTAAAATGACACTTTTTAAACAGCGTATCATGTTTAATTCGGCTTAGTTATTAGTTTGTTGTCGATCTCCTTTTTTCAGTTTTCCTTCCAACCTTGTGCAAGCAACAGTGTGTTTAAGCTGAATATCAGAATTTAGCCATAGTATATCGCGAAAGTAACACTTAGGACATGATATAACCGAGTGTTTTGTTTCTTTTTGTTTCGCTAGTAGAAACAGATCCTAAAAAAAGCCCCCCTCAGCTAGCTAAATCATCCTGACTTCCTTTCATTAAAACTGGTGCTTTTATTTAACAAACCAATGGCTTACACTAAACATCACAGAAACGAACCCTAACTATGACATGGACACTTGGATAACTTCAACAAAACATGACTTTGATATAAAAACCTTAATAACACAGCGTCTGTCATGTTTGCACAGATACTGTGACTTATAGTCTCTCTGTTTCTTCACACCTTAAAATTGATTTAATAATAATAATAATAAACACAGTACTTTTAAACTACAAAAATGTGTATAATGAAAGGCCGATGGTGGGGATTGAACCCAGATTTCCGCCATAAGCTCGATCAGCTGCAGTAGCAGATCCGACCCAAATGCAGGGATTCAGTACGTGCACTGCTTTTATTTAACAAAACAAAGACTTTAACACTTGGATAACTTCAACAAAACATGACTTCGATATAAAAACCTTAATAACACAGCGTCTGTCATGTTTGCACAGAGAATTAGTATTCACACACATTAGGAAAGGGCGTGGCATCGCCCACATGGGAATAACAGAGTCATACATAAATAAACCATTTGCCAGGACCCCCTAGTGGTCTGGCAAGGAACTGTCCTAGTAACACCCGACAAGGTGCTGTCAGAAGGTGCTCAACCAATCAAAAAATGAGCCGACCGAACTACTTTTGTATTGTCGCTTTAATTCATAATTATCTTCTTACTGTGCTGTTTGACTTGAGCTGCTACACTTGAGGTTATTTCTCGACGTCAATCAGAATTAGCTGCCAGCGTCTGTCGGCTCCTCTGACCACACCGACCACAGAAACTAAAATGACTTCATCATTCTGTCTGAAACGTTTTTTATTCATGTTTGTGGTACAACTTCTCACGATGTTACGAACAGAAAAAATAAAGGTAATCCGTTCTTGTTGAACATCGCGGACGAAACTTAACATCCTGAACGGTAAATTAAGCCACATGCTTCGTCGTGATTGTAAGCTCGGCTTAAGGGTGTAGACTTGTTTAGACCAACTGGAAAGAGAAAAGGTGGCGTGTGGAGCAGTCCTACTTTCATTTTTTCATTATCTGTGAGATTAGCAGGCTGCATGAAATGTGCACAAAATACGCAACCACACTATTCAACATATATGACTCACTTTTTGTAAAAAGGGGAAGAAAAACAGTGTGTTTTCAGAGAACCGCTGTTGAATGATAAGAAGTGATGGCGCTGTCTTTCGTTGTGAGATCTGACACACATACACATGCATAACACACATTTTTGGCCATGACCTGTTATTCCTCATTGTTATTAAACCCCCGTTGCGCCGCTGGTGTACTATTTTATTATTGCACATACCATACCTAGCCTCTATGGTCATCTTTGATGAAGACATCGTTTTGTCTTTCATCCTTGTTTTTTCTCCTCTTCAGGGGATGACGATAAGATCTCAGGTTTTCTTCTCGTTGAAAAATAACATTGATGAAATAATCACGCCACGTCTCCGAGCCAGCTCACAGTCCGGGCTGAGGCTATGGCTGAAGCTCTTCCCTGTTTGTGTGGTGCTACATAAAACAACACAGAGCTAAGGGCTGAAAGTAAGTTGTCCTAGCTACATGAAGTGCATCATGTGCAACCTAGTGCAAGACAGAAAGACAGTGCAGACAGACAATACAAAACAAAACAGTACAGGACAGATACATAAAATACACAAAATTGCACCAAAAAGTATACATTCTGTACATTGCTGCACAGTGAAATTCTTTGGGTTTGGGGTCAGAGCGCAGGGTCAGTCATGATGCAGTACCCCTGGAGCAAGGGGGTTGTGGGACCTTGCTCAAGGGCCCAATACTGGCAGCTTGACAGTGCTGCAGCTTAAACACTGATATTCCAATCAACAACCCAGAGCCTTAACCACTTGATCTACCATTGTCTCCGGTTCTCCAGATAAACCCCAGTGTTGATTATTTTCCTATAACAAATATAGCAAATCCTACTGTATTTCATTCCTTAAAAATTCAAACACATTCTGAAATGCAGCCATATTTTCACCAATTTCTATTCCAATTTGCAGGATCTGATGAGCGATGGAGAGTGGAGAAGCCAACAGCTCAGTCCTTAAAGGTCCCAGCTGTAACCTCTCAGAGGAATACAAATTCAAGACCTACACTGTGGTCTTCAGCCTGATCTTTATTTTTGGTCTCATCAGCAACGTTGGCGCTCTGTACGTCTTCTGCAAGCTCTCGGTGAAGAATCGTCTCTCAACCATCTTTCTCATACATCTTGCTGTATCAGACCTCATCTTCATATTTACGTTGCCGCTACGAATCGCCTTTTACTTCAGCAGCTTGACCGGTTTGAAAGAATCATCTCCCAGGCCGGCAATGTCACATTTGAGCCTCGCTTGTCGTTTCTCCACCTTCTTGTTCTACATCAGCATGTATTGCAGCATCTTCTTTCTGACAGCTCTTAGCTTGTGCCGCTACATGGTGCTGGCAGGTCGAGTCCGGCTCCAGAACAGCGAGGCTTGTAGATGGGCTCGCTTGCTGTGCTGGGGAATCTGGGTCTTTGTGGTTGGTGGGAACTTTTTACACATTGGGATAACATCTGGGTTCAGCATGGAAGCTGGGGGATGCCTGGAACCAGCAGGGAAAAAGTCCTGGGCTTTTCTGTATCATCTAAACTTGGTGGTGCTAGTGACCTGCTTTTTGCTTCCACTAACAGTGGTATTGATTTGCTACTCCCTTATGATCAGACACATTTTGAAGATCCGGGCTGGCCAAAGACAGCGTGACGTGGCTCTGATCTGCTTGGTGCTTTTGATCTTCTGTTTTTGTTTCCTCCCCTACCACATCCAGCGTACACTGCACCTCCACTACATGATGTTCCAGCAAACAGCGACATGCAAGTTGCTGGCCAGCTTGCAGAAATCGGTAGTGGTGACGCTTTGCTTTGCTGCCCTCAACAGTTGCTTGGATCCACTTCTCTTCCTGTTTGTGGGCCATGGCTTCATAGCGGTGATGAATAAGTTTATTGCTCGTGTGCACCTTTCTTGTGCAATTGAGAATACCAGTTTGAGTGACATGTCTCAAACTGTTGTGCAGCTACCATTGGTCATAGAACCAAAGACCACACACACAGGCCAAGGTTCCCCTTTGGAGTTGTCCCCCTCTGAGAATAGTGATATTACTGTTTGATGGCTCTAAACACACTTTGATTACAGTCCACTGTTCTGTATGAAGGTACTTCAGGACAACCAGGAACCTGGAATTTTTCAGTCAAGGAAATAGAAGGGTGTATAAATCCCAGGCATCAGTAAATCACTGATTGACTTTTTGGGGGTCTCATTTTCAGTTTTATTACAGAACGTACTAAGAGAACAGTCAAGATTGTAAAACAAGTGGATCGTCGTACCATCTGTTCCTCCAGACAGGTGAAAATAATTAGAGAGAAAAGAGAGCAAATGAACTACATCATACATCTGCAGTTCATCAACCTTATGATCTGACAATATGGCTTTTTAGATCCACAGCAATGAGAACATTTTGACTTGACAACTAAGCAGGTTTTCTATGAAATTTCATTTTCATTAATCAATGTCTATGACAGTTAAGGGGATCTCAGGAGATCGGTAGTTGGACTGGATTGGTTTTCCTTTGTAGGAATTTTTATGGACTCCTATGAACCTGTGTATATATTCTTAAAGTAGAAGAGCCTTTTTTTTTTAGCTATATCAAATGATTAACAAAGTGCACATGGCAAGTACCACATTCCATGACTGATATCTTAAAGATGTGTGTCTTCTTCCTGCCAAGTGCAAAAACATGTTTCCTAAAGTCTGTTTGAAACTGGGTTTTGATTTGACTCATAGTTCATTTAAAATGCATTAAATCTGATGCTTGTTGAAATAAGGGCTGAATGTGTAAGCCAAAATGAACCATAATACCCCGGAATACTTTTGATTAAGTATGTTTATTGGAACAAGTATCATTTATATTCATCTCTGCCACAAGATAACTTGCTTGGAATATTTTTGGAAATGGTATAGAAGCAATAATTGTCACACAATTCTTACGATCCTGCTGTGGAATTCATGGACTATATCTCCCAAATAATTAAATACAGATAATTATCCCATCCCTGTAGGGAAAGGGGGAGCTTTGGTGGTGCAGTTGGGGAGCTTTATATGTTATCCCTGTGCATTGTATGTACTGGTTTTCTTCATGATCTTCAGTTCCCATCTACCTCCCAAAACATGCCAGGAGGCAGATTGCTGGCTCTAACTTGACCGTGTATTCTTGGTACCTTGTGATAGAATGGCGTCCCATCCGGGCGTGTTACCAGGATAAGCTTTGTATCTTCCATGACAGTAACTGGGATGAAGAGCTTGAATGAATCTAATAATATGATGTATTGTCTTTTGTGTTTTTATACCCTTAATCCTTTGTAAGGATGAAGCACATCTTTTCAATGGCAAAACATTCACATGTTCAAACATCTCATCATCTTTAGGACAGATTTGTACCAAACACTTATCTCGTTCATCTCACATTCTATGGGTGGCAGGTTGACTGATTATTATCTTATCTAAATATCTAAATATTATCTTATTTGCAGAAATCCCTTTGATTATCACTATGCTGGGTTTTTTTTTGGCAGAAAGCCCTTTGCATTAAAGCTAGTCCCTGGAGAGCGGGTCCAAAAATGGAAATGAAAACTAAGCACAATCTTATAATTATACTTAAACCATACTTGTTACGGCTGCCAATGTTTACATGCTTCATTTGTGTCAAATGGTATGTAATACCAGCAATAAACCAATTATCTCGCTCTGTTCGGTGTGAATGTGTTTCTGTCCATATGCAGTACATCAAGACTGAAAGCCCTTTCATTTTTTATGCGGTGGATGAGTGCATACCTCAGCTGATCTCCTTCCTGTCTCCTCTGGGTGAACTCTACTTGAATGATCCCACACAAAATGCTTTGGTGTCTGGGGTGGGGGGGTGGGGGGTGATGGTGGTGGTGGAGGGGGTAAAAAATTCTTGCTCACTCTTTATAAACAAGTGTTTATAGTCTAGTCTTACAAGGTACATGTGGCTTATAAAAATGATTATTGGTTACTGATGACCAGTAAAGTGAATTCAAGAAATAGTCCCTGATATTCTGAAAATACCTCCAGGTCATCTTTTGTGATGGTAGTACTCGAGACCAGCTACATATGAACAGAGTTGGAAACATTGTTAATAAAAACAAAAACAATAGAATTTTACTTTAAATTCTCAGTACATGTTGGTGGACAAGATTTCTAGCTTGTGTTTTAAGCAACCAGAGACCAAAGCCATGCCCCGCTGTTCTCTATTGGATTACAAAAGTAAGGTTTGCAAATTTACATGCCAAAGTTCACCTAGTTTAGCAGTGACCAATCTTTATTTAGGTCAGCAGTGTCTAATCTTAAGATTTTATTTAGGTCAGCAGTCTCCAATTTAAAGACTTTATTTAGGTTAGCGCTGTCCAGTCTTAAGACTTTATTTAGGCCAGTGGTGTCCAATCTTCATACTTTATATACATTATATTGCCAAAAGTATTCGCTCACCCATCCAAATAATCAGAATCTGGTGTTCCAATCACTTCCATGGCCACAGGTGTATAAAATCAAGCACCTAGGCATGCAGACTGTTTTTACAAACATTTGTGAAAGAATGGGTCGCTCTCAGGAGCTCAGTGAATTCCAGCGTGGAACTGTGATAGGATGCCACCTGTGCAACAAATCCAGTCGTGAAATTTCCTCGCTCCTAAATATTCCACAGTCAACTGTTAGCTGTATTATAAGAACGTGGAAGTGTTTGGGAATGACAGCAACTCAGCCACGAAGTGGTAGGCCACGTAAACTGACGGAGCGGGGTCAGCGGATGCTGAGGCGCATAGTGCGAAGAGGTCGCCAACTTTCTGCAGAGTCAATCACTACAGACCTCCAAACTTCATGTGGCCTTCAGATTAGCTCAAGAACAGTGCGCAGAGAGCTTCATGGAATGGGTTTCCATGGCCGAGCAGCTGCATCCAAGCCATACATCAAGTGCAATGCAAAGCGTCGGATGCAGTGGTGTAAAGCACGCTGACACTGGACTCTAGAGCAGTGGAGACGCGTTCTCTGGAGTGACGAATCGCGCTTCTCCATCTGGCGATCTGATGGACGAGTCTGGGTTTGGCGGTTGCCAGGAGAACAGTACTTGTCTGACTGCATTGTGCCAAGTGTAAAGTTTGGTGGAGAGGGGATTATGGTGTGGGGTTGTTTTTCAGGAGCTGGGCTTGGCCCCTTAGTTCCAGTGAAAGGAACTCTGAATGCTTCAGCATACCAAGACATTTTGGACAATTCCATGCTCCCAACTTTGTGGGAACAGTTTGGAGCTGGCCCCTTCCTCTTCCAACATGACTGTGCACCAGTGCACAAAGCAAGGTCCATAAAGACATGGATGACAGAGTCTGGTGTGGATGAACTTGACTGGCCTGCACAGAGTCCTGACCTCAACCCGATAGAACACCTTTGGGATGAATTAGAGCGGAGACTGAGAGCCAGGCCTTCTCGTCCAACATCAGTGTGTGACCTCACAAATGCACTTCTGGAAGAATGGTCAAAAATTCCCATAAACACACTCCTAAACCTTGTGGACAGCCTTCCCAGAAGAGTTGAAGCTGTTATAGCTGCAAAGGGTGGACCGACGTCATATTGAACCCTATGGATTAGGAATAGTAAAAAATCATAAATGGTATAGCTAAAGTGTAGATGTTGGCACTTCTGCTTTAACCGTTGTGGTTTTGTCATTCCATCAGGTAACAAAACCATTCCTCGCTCTTCATTTTTTATTTATTTTTATTTATTTATTTTTGCTGACACGCACCAGGGACACCGACCTCTGTCACTGCTTTGCCATTCAAAATAGTTAGATTTGGCTTAATTCTGTATGCTAGCCTGTGTATACGATATCAACTTCCTAACATTAACATTTGTTTGATGTCTTAAAGAAACAACACATCATCCATTTATAGTTATATATATTTAATGTCTTGGAATGTCCATGAAACAAGTTATCGCTTATGTTATACAGTAGTAGCTATAAACAGCTGTTCCCTTATCAGCATCTTTCCTCTTTCCTCATGTTACAAAGTGCTGATACTGGAGACTCCTTCCAAAATTGCTACACATTAATTTTTTTCTGGAGTGTCCATCATACAAGTCCTTGTGAATTACATGTTACTATAGTAACGCTAATGTGCTTTAATAATAAACCAGACCTGGAGTAGTGATGAGGGTGTGTGTGGGAGGGGCAATAAATCAGCTTGATAAGAGTGTGTTGCCTCACGGCATGCTTCAGATATCTCGAGTGGAATTAAAAGCTATATATTTTAACACTCCTTAGTTCTGGGTTGTTCTGTGCACACACATTCTGAGGCACTTAAGAATACAGCCATGGTGGAAGAAAGTCAACAGAATAAACCCGTATGAGTTTCACATTTAAAAAAAAAAAAATAGCATGTGCTTTTACTTTACTTCTTGCCAAACCCCCATTGAGCCTAAAGAGTGGAAAACATGAGAAATTACCAGAATGTCTGAGGATGTCAGTAAAGAAATGAGACTTAAAAAAAAAAAACGCTGGCAAAATGTTATACTGATATAAATCAAGAGACTCATATAGTTTTTTTAAAAAAATATTAATTTCTCCACTTTTTTATCTATGAGCCAAAATGAGTCAAAATATTACACCCTGATAATCTAACATCAGTTAATCAGACTGGGCCCTATAAAAACAGGAAACACATGAAACAGACAGACAAAAAAATGCAGCTATCTAAATGCAGCTTGGTGCTGGGAAGGAGTCTCCGAGACAAGGTATTTATGTAAACCAATTTTGTAGCAAATATCCTTTTACAAGTTTTCCTTCAGCCACAGCAGATAATTGTTCGTCATTCTGCGGGCGACTTCAAACTCGGTGGGCCACAGCGTGAACATAATTGTGCCATGAAAGCCTTCTTTGTAGTGTTCGTGTGTCACGTCGACGCCGGCCAGACGCAAGCGTGTTACATACATCACGCCGTCGTCACGCAGCACGTCGTACTCGCACGTCAGAATGTAGGTTTTAGGCAGCTGACGCAGCACGGCATCAGGCATGAGCAACGGCGATGCTCGTGGGTCCGCTAGCGACAGCGAGGTTTTTTCAGTTGATACAGACAAGGTGCTGTAGTTGTACGGCCGGTGGTACGGCTCCGGCAGGAAGACGCTCCAGTTGACGAATTTGAGCATTGCGACGGATTCCGCGTTGTTGTGATTGTTGGTCATCATGGCAGTAAGAAACGTTTTGTCAGTGGTGAAGTACTCGCTCCAGAAGCGTACCATGAGCGTACGTGGCAGGATCGGCATGTGCTGGTTCTGCTGGTATGACGGTGTGTTCAGATCCAGGGCTTGCAGTGCCGGGTAGATTAAAGCCTGCGCCTTTAGTTTCACATGCTGGTTTGGTTCCAGCTGCAGCTGAAATTAGAAACACATTTGAGAGCATGATCAGAAATTCTGAATTCCTAAACAAAACGTTAATCCTATAAAGACCGATTCGAATCTAAGGCATGGATCTGTTCGTGTCGAGCTACACCTGGTCCATCCTCACCACTCCCCTATTTCCAGTTAAGGATGTGTGGTGATTTGTGCAGTGGAAGGAAACCAGTGACCTGAGCTTGAGGTCAAACTCAGGAGGTTGATGCTACCCTCTGTGACTCCTTGCTGCCATAAATGTAAAACTATCACAATTTTTTTTTTCCAACATACAGTATCTCACCTGCTGTGTCACAGCAGCCGCCAGGTTTCCTCCAGCACTGTCCCCTGACACCGCGACACGCTCCGGGTCTACCTCGTACCTCTCCAGAACCTCAGGCTGGAAGAAATACTTCACTACGCGGTAAACATCCTCATATGGAACAGGGAAGTGGTGAGGAGGGGCTAGACGGTACCTGTGCACAAAAAATAATTTAGGCGTTATAACAGAACTTCATACATTCTAAGACAGAGCCCATATTTTGACATACAGCCATTTTCATAACACTGAATTAATTCAGTCTGATTGCAGATTGTTTATATGGAACCCCATCTGATTCAAATGTTCCTTTCCAGGTGAATTAAATATATTCTGTCACCTTCAGTGGCCAGTTCTTTCCCCATGATTAAGACATAAAGTGTAAGATATAAATAAACATACGCACCACTGCACAGGTGCATTTTTGAATCCAGTTGAGAAAATAATCAGATTCCACTGTTGGAGCCCTTGAGCAAGGCCCTTAAACCACCCTACTCCAGGGGCGCTGTATCATGGCTGACCCTGCGCTCTGACCCCAACCCCCAAGGATGGGATATGCGAAGAAAGAATTTCACTGTGCAGTAATGACCCATAAAGGCGACTTAACTTAGCCATGAATCTGATCACCAACAGATTATTTGTGTCACATCTCCACCAGTCACTTCCCCTCCCAGAGGGAACGCTTGCCGGAGTTCCGGTCAAGAGTGACTGTATTTTTCGACATTTTAAACCATGCTCATGCTAATTTCAGTTTTGAAGTATTGCTAGCCCTGCTACATACCAAGCTGTTGTTCTATTGCTGTCTTGTTTATGCTCTCACTGTGTATGCCTGTTTCTGAATTAGTGCCTTTCTGTTTTGTGCCTTTGCTGATTGCGATTTCTGTTTTTTCATTGTGATTTTTGCCTGCTGTTTTGGACTGTTTGCTCATTTTGTGAATAAACCGCATACGAATTCTACAGTATACCATCTGCTTGCTTGAATTCGGAACAATTTGGCTGCATGAAAACATTCTGAGTGAATTTGTTTCAGGTTGTTTTCTTTTCAAGTACATTGTGTGACATACGAGAAAATCAACTGCAGAATCGATAGCTACACAGTATAAACAGCATCAGAGCCGTGCAAAGTTGTGCAGACAGGTTGTGCGAATTATTTCCAGCATAAACTATTATGCATACATAAGTAGCTCTCTGCAAATCTGCACTTAATCCGAGGCTAAATTGTGTTTCAAATTCCTCCTCTTTACTTAATTTATTCATTGTTTCTCATTGTTCAGCTCAAACCTCATATTAACTTAATGTGTAGAACAAATGAGTCAAACATTCAGTTTAAGGACCAGAACTGGCCGGAAAAAGGGTTTAATCCAAAACACTAGACGAAATCAGATCCTGTTTTCCGAATTAAAATCATCTTGCGGAACTTGACTGAATTAAAAAAAAAAAAATAGTTGGAGCTTAAAAAACAAGAGCTGGTCTGTGAAATTATACTAGCAAAAAAATCCATAAAATCTGATAATAATATGTATTTCTTAAAAAAAAAAAAAAAACAACAGTTTGACACTGTAAGCATGCATCTTTCTAAAAGAACTAATTTTGTGGTTTCACAGTAAAAAAAGGGTGAATATTTATAAATTTTAAATATAATATATATATACTGTATGTTTCCTTCATGAAGAAATTGTCATATAATAATTTATTGCTCAGACTATTAATATTTTAATTAATTTTTTTTTATTAATATTTTTTCTTCTTCTTCTGAAATATAAAATTAAGTAAAAATATAATTTAGATTATTTTTTTTTTTACCAATGACGTACAGTTTTCTTCTTCTGTTTGTGCATTCTCTGAGTATTTCAGATAAACACTGATAATTAAAGACTGATCTACTACATTCATTTATTTTGATCAGTAAGTGCAATGTGACCTGTTGCTTTAAAAAAAAATCCACAATATTAACTTTACTGTGTAAAATTATTTAGTGAAATTTCTGAATTCCTTGTTATTCAGTAAATGGATCCTAAAGGAACCACTTATTTTTCTTAGTACCATAAGGAATATTTTTATAGCCTAAAAAACCTTTTTCCACTACAGAGAACTTTCTGTGAAACGTTCCATAGATGTTAACAGTTCCATCCAGAACCATACCTCATGAACGAGAACCATTTTAAGAACCTTGCTAGATAAATTTTTGCTAGATTTAACCTTAAATAACCTTTTCTTCTAAGAGTGTATATGCTCATCCTAAATAGTGATCGTCTGGCAGATAGAGCCGGATAAAAGTTTGACATTCCTGAAGCAGAAACTCCTGTATGTACTCGAGTGTCTGATTTCAGTAACTCTCAGCGATTTCTCATTTTTAGCAAATAGGAAAAAATCCATAATATTAACTCTATTGTATGAAATTCCTTGACTCTATTGTTCTTCTGCTTCACACACCAGGAGGCGTGGCCAAACATCTCACGCCAAACGTGCATACTTGGGTGGAGCACGTGACCACACGTTGTTTTACTGAGAAAGGATAAAATAGTGTTTAAGATAGTGCCAAGTCTACAGACCCGGTGTCTCGGTCACGGCATTGCCGACCCAAATCGTTCCCGAAATGAAGGAATTATAAGGATGCAAATTCAAATCAGTGGTTTTACAATACTGTTTTTGTCCTGAAAAACTTCTACATTTTCCATTTCTAAGTCTTAACCAAAACAAAAGTCAAGCTTTCGAGAAGAAAAAATGACAAATTTACATTTCTGGCATTGAGCAGCACACGGAGCTGGAACGCTCTGAGAGAACGCTCTGTTTTTCTCTCGCTGTGCTCTGGCTCCTGATGATCATTCACACCTGATACTTATAAGCCTTCTCGATGCCTCTTCTCTGCTTTACTTGTGTACTTTATAAAGTCTTGCATGTGCTGGACCATGTTTTACAGAACCCTGAACAACATATATAAAACTTTATAGAACAACATACTAAAGCACTCAGTTGTTTCCATAGCAACCACTATTTGACAAACGAGCCATATAATCAAGATTAATAATAAAAAAAAAGGGTTTTGTTTAACAAGGAAAGTGTTGATTTATTGATGGTGAAATTGAATATTTTTGCTAAGGAGAACTCTTTCCGCCATTGTGCATCAGCCATTTTTGTTTTTGTTTTTTTTTTCTGCATCACAATAAGCTTTACTTTAGCTTTTTTTCTATTATTATTTTATTAATAATAGAGCAAATGAGTAAAGCTGCTATAACATAAGTAATAACAAAAACTAACGTTTCATTATATACATTTCATTCATATTAAGTGTAACTATAAACGGATAAAAATGACACTTCTTTTAATACATTAAAAGTTATAGGTAGATAATATTCGGTTTCTAAGTATCACAATAAACTTCACTTTTTGCTTTATTAATAATTAAGCAAATAATTATAGCTGCTAAAACGTAATTAATAACCCGATCTTATATATATATATTAGTTTAAAATAATAATAATAATAGAAAAACATTAAAGAACATTAAAAAACATTAAAACAATATAAAAAAATTCTTTAATAATAAAAAATAAATATTATACTTATATAAAATATTTTTAAAAAAGTTATATAGGCAAATTATTGTGGTATAAGAGGAATAAAACATATTTGGACATTCTTGTAGGAAATTAATCAATCAAATATCAGAGAATTTTACACCACCCTATTGTTGATTATTTTCCTAGAACTGCACAGTTGTGCTTTGTTGTTAATCTAAATAATCTAATAAAATAGATATAATAAAATAAAGTGCTTTGTTCCCTACTTATGAGATTATTATACAAATACAGTATAAAACAGTTAAGTCTTGTATAGTTTTTGAATAATATTAATATTTTTTTATATAATAATATTAACTCAATTTCAATTTGGTTATGTTAATTATATAAAAAAAATTATTTAAAAAAAAAATACGCTTGCATTACATATAAATGCATTTTCTGGACATAGCTATAATAATATTTTTTACAATTTCTGGTTTGATTTTTTAATCTGTATTTGGTCTGACATGAATTACTCTGTAGTTGCCATGTCTGACCCCAACTATGGTCTAAAACTCATGCGCAGACTTCGACTACGCTTCTGGCTGGACTACAGTAAGTTGTTTAAAGTTGACATCACATGCTATGATTTCTGTGTGCAGAGAAGTACGTTGTTATATACAGTGTGGACCCGCTGAAAAAGTCCAGAGCGTGACCTTAGTGTTATAAGGTTCTAACTAGAGAAAGAGCCATTTTGAGATATTGAGAGGGAAACGTTTTGGCATCCCTATTAGGAAAGCTGTGAGCTACTCATGTAAAAAGTAAAGAAAAAGTCAAAATCCATGCAAGTGAATACAACCACTGAGACAATGCATAAAGCCTAAGGGTGAGCATGTTGTAAATAATAAATACTTTAAGAAATATAGCATACGCAGTTTTATTCTCATCGGTTTTTTGGACACTTTAGAGCTCAATAAAACACCTTACTTAATATTAAAAAACTCTTGACCTTCAGTCCCAGACACAGTTTTTGGTTCTCATAAGAAGAAAATAGTTCTTAAAGGCACAGCTTATTTTGTCAGTTCCATAATGTTAAAAAGTCCAAAGAACCTTCTGTGCGATGGAACCGTTCCATGAATGTTATCGCTTCCATCTTGAACCATACACCATGACCGAGAAGCATTTAAGAACCTTTATTTTTGCTAGTTTTAAGCTTCTACCATAAATAATGTTTGTTAATCCAATATTTAGATAGTGATTGGCTAACAGATAAGCGATTATTAATTATTATTATTATTAAAATAATACACCAAAAACAAGAAGAACAACACCACAAATCAGGTCAGGAAAGATGGAACAGATGTAACACATTAGAGTCAGAACACTAATGTTGAACTTATACAGGAGATTTGTGAAATCTAGCGTAGGTTCAGCCAAACGCCTGTAAGTGTTGCGAAAATATAATAAATTCTCTAAATAATGAGAATAAAAAGCTACTTTGTGGTTATAAAATGCGTCAAAACCACAAATAACGGGGTTTAAGTACAGTACCGAGAACTGTTTCTATACTATCCAAGTTACAAATTAGATTCCTCGGACAAGTTTGCGGCTTTCTGCGCTAATCAAAACGTCCTGTTCGTTATTTAAAGCAGCAGGGACGATGATGTGCGGCATTTAGATGGAAATTCCCTGTGTTACTCAACACTTATCACTGTGTGTGGGTTATAAATAAGAATAAAATGGTCAAGGAACATGATACCGCAGAGATTTTAAAAATCTTTTTTTGGTGTTAATCAAATAAAGCGGTTGCTTGTAGAGAGTTCTGGATTCTTGGAACCTGGATTTCGCCATAATGTGGCTGAATACTCACTCGACAGAAACGACCACTGCGTTTAGTTCTGTAACCATCTGCCTGGACAGGAGATCATACGGACCCATTTCTGTAAACAGAGAAAGAGAAAACAGGATGTCTTGAAGTGGATCATTTTTCAAGTCTTTTATTCTTCTACATAAAAAAATTTAATTTCTTAATAAACACGTTGCAGGTTTTTAAAATATTTTTTATATTTTAATTTATAAATGATAAATAGATGTGGCTTTAATGTCTTCGAGCTCTGTGTTAAAGCAGCTATAAATGGATGTCCAGCCTTTCTTTTTTCTCTCTTTTAATGTCTGTAAGTCAAAATAAATAAACAAATTAATTAATAATTAATTAATTAATTAAAACAAATAAAACACAGTCCTGGAAACAACAAGGTTACAGCTTTACCTCTAATTGTTAGTGAGACTTCTTCCACAAATGCTAAGTAAACATAGATACAAAGATAAACAAAGATGACCAAGGATTAAAACAAGCGCCTGAGATTTGCCTTGCAGCCCAACCTATTGTCAGCGCTTCTTCTGACCAGTCAGAATCAAGAATTTATCAGGTGTTATAGAGGTCACTTAATGCATGGACTTAATGCAAGCTACATGTTGATGAGACTTACTGGAGCTGCCGAGACACCATCCTCCACCATGCAGGTAGATGATGGCTCTCCTCCTCACGCCTGTTCCTCTGTCCTGTCTGGGTTCATAGACCACGACCTCCACGCCGTCGAAACGCTCTTCCACCACCTTCACCCTCTCGTCTGACACGGGTATGACTCTTTCTAGGAAAGTGATGAACATCATCACGTCCATGTAGCTGGTCAGACCTAGCAGCTCGCTGAAGTCTGCCTGGAGAGAAAAGATGGGATGATGGAGAGAGAGAGAAAGATAGAAAAATGGATGGTTGTTATGTAACACTAGCATCAGTCAAGTACAGCATGTACATGCTTTAGATGCTTTTAATCCAAACTATGTGTCGCAGAGCGAGAAGAAGAGAAAACAGATTGTAGTAAATAAAGCAACAACCTTTCATAATCAATTAATTGAACCTTCAGATTTGTCAAATTAATTAGGAACTTGTCGCAGTTATCATGCGTTTTAATAGGTAATATTTTTTTTCGATGCACTCCTGTCAAGAGCCGGCAGCGGAGGCGATACAGGTGCAGATAAATTACTGCACCATGGAGAGGCATACAGACTATAGCGATAATGAGGCACACACACAACAACAAAATATACTGAGACACAGAAAAACAGAATTTGAGTAGAGGTGCTAACGAGGCATAACAAGACACAAGACAGGTAAAAGTGATTAATGAGGTGTGGGACATGCTGGGACTAATGGGGAGTGCAGTTCTGCAGTCTTTGGGGATTCCATTGCTCAACGAATCATAAGAAGGGAACAACATCCTGAGCCAAGCAAAGAGGCAGAGTGACTCCTTTAGCCAAGCAAGAAGGAAGAGGAAGGTCCTCGATCAAGCAAGGAAATGATGCAACTCAGTGAGGAGGTGGAGCAAGATCCTCAACTGAGCAAGGAGGCGGAGTAATGTATTCAGCCAAGAAAGGAGGCAGTGCCAGATCCTCAACTAACAAGGGGGCGGAGCGTTATCTTTAGCCAAGCAAGGAGGTGGAGGAATGTGTTCAGCCAAGAAGGGAGGCAACGCAAGATCCTCATCCAAACAAGGAGGCAGAACAACGTCTTTAGCGGAGCAAGGAGGCGGAGCAAAATCCCCAGCCAAGTAAGCTGGCGGAGCCATGTGTTCATCTGAGTAAGGAGGTGGAGCGAGATCCTCAGCCAAACAAGGAGGCGGAGTAATGTATTCAGCTGAGTAAGGAAGCAGAGTGAGATCAGCTAAGCAAGGGGCGGAGCAAGATCTTCAGCCGAGCAAGGAGGCGGAGGAATGTATATAGCCGAGTAAGAAGGCAGCGCAAGAACCTCAACCAAACAAGGAGGCGGAGCAATGTATTCAGTGGAGTAAGAAGGTGGAGTGAGATCCTCAGCCGAGCAAGAAGGCGGAACAACATCTTCAGCCAAGCAAGGAGGCGGAGCAATGTACTCATCTGAGTAAGGAGGTGGAGCAAGATCTTCAGCCGATAAAGGAGGCGGAGGAATGTAATCAGCCGAGAAAGGAGGCAGCGCAAGATCCTCATCCAAACAAGCAGGCGGAGCAATTTATTCAGCAGAGTAAGGAGGTGGAGCGAGATCCCTAGCTGAGCAAGGAGGCGGAGCAAAACGTTTAAAGTGGAGCATGGTGGAGCAGAGATGTCAAGGAAGGCATCACAGGTTGGATCAAATAAAGGGAGTGATATCCATGGCTGGGGCTGTGAGCTGTAATGGAGTCCGCTGTAGGGCAGAAGGGTAAAAGGTTTACCTTGTTGCCTTTAGCTGAGCAACAAGGAGCAGTGATGTTCTCAGTGGGGCACAGAGGGTGAGAGATGGTTCCAGCCTCCTCCAAAATGTCCCTAAGAGTCACTGTATGGCATTTCCAGTGTGGCTCTGTTCCAATCTCCCTTCCCATGTTGCTCCCACATCAGACAACTCTTCCCCTGGACCCCCTGCTGGACCAAAAAATCCGCAGCATCCAGTGGTCAGCTTTCCATCAGGAATTTGTAGTGCAGGCAATAGAATTTCAGAAGATTTATTGTGTAAAGTGCAAAAAAAAAACCTGTGAAAACTAGAACCATCAAAATGAAATATGGATCTGAGGCAAGAGACATGGAGACTGTAAATATTAATGAGGCACACATGACAAGAAAGACAACCACAATAAAAAAGCTAGACAGTAAGACGCTGAAAACTAAAAGATAACTAGTGGTTGTAGCGAGGCATGATGAGAAACAGGTGAGAGTGACTAGTGAGGCATTATTATTATTATTATTATTATTATTATTATTATTATTATTATTACTATTATTATTATTATTATTATAAAGAAGAAGAAGAGGGACATTTTTTTCAAGGACATAAAAATATAATTTCACTTTATATAAATAATATTATTTCACTTATTATTTAATTACAATTTGTATAAAAGATTGTGCTGCTTTATTTGCCCAGATGATGATGATGATTATTATTATTGTGATTATTATTATTAATAATAATAATAATAATAATAATAATAATAATAATAATAATAATAATAATAATAATAATAATAATAGAAATAAAAATATAATTTTTGACATGGGCTTATAGAAATATTTCACTTTATTATTTTTTTATTATAAATGTCCTGTTTTATTCCCTGAGATTAAAGACATATTCTAAAATATTATTATTATTATTATTATTATTATTATTATTATTATTATTATTATAGCAAATTTAAACAAAACCAAACTATACCATTTTTAAAAATTATTATGTGACACATTTTTTTTGTTTTTAAACACATGGCTATACATGGTGCAGTAATGTTTATTTGCAAATAGCGTTACATATGCAATGAGCATAAGATCATTAATGGGATAATAACATGAAATAATCAATCAAGCATTTATCATTTTTAATCAAAATAGAGGATTAGGAAAATACACAAGCACCAGCTCTTCCAGAAATAAACTCCCAGTGTCTATAATAACTCCTATAATAAGAGCAGGTAAGCTGGGCTTCCAATGCCTGGATTAAGATCTGACATAATCTGACATAATGTTGTTAACTCTTATTCAGCCTCTGGCCACTTTTAGAATACATATATAACACATATATCATACATATATATATATATATATATATATATATATATATATATATATATATATATATATATATATATATATATATATATATATATATATATATATATATGATTATGCAGAAGTTATTAGTGTTAACTTTTTATAAGTAAAAAAAATGTAAAAAAAAAAACAAAAAAAAAACATATTACTAAAAAAATTTGTAGACATATGTTATTATTAAATTTTTATTTTTAGTTTCTCTACGTAGTGAAAGGTATATTCTAATCTAATGTTTATTTATATTTATATTTATATTTTTTTCTCAATTATTTTTAAAAATATATATAAAGAGAAATAATGTTTGGATGAATTTGTAGATTAGGAGCAGCATTTAATAAATTTAAAAAAATGAGAATAATGATCTATATAACACCGGAGTTGATTTGAGTTTATATTTATTTATATTTACATTATAATATTCATAAAAAATAGCCTTATCTAAACTCTTGGCGCGTGTTGCCACCATGCGTAAAAGGGCTAAATTAATCAGCGCGTGCAGCTTTTGGAAGTTATGTTAGGGTATGAATCTTTGTTTAAATGCAGAAATGCAGAACTTACCAAGTGACTCAAAGTCCTGAAGAAACAGTCGGTAATCATGAGCTTCCATCTCTGCTCTATATTGTCCGGAACGGGCGTGTAGATGTAGTACGCCGTTAACGCGCAGGCGGAGAGGAGGAAAAGCGCTCCTATGGATCGCATTTCAGGTGCTTTGCAACGGAGAGCGGAGCGCGCGCGAACAAAACTTTCCCCCCGCCGTAATCAGACGGTCCGGTGACCAGACACTCCGGTAATCCGGGATTAAGTTTCAATAGCGACAGGACGGCGCGCGCGCGCACACCGGCGTTTCCCTATCCCCCCCACCCCATCCTCTCCCCTCTACAACCCCTCATCCCAAATCCACCCACCAACACAGGTCAACCGGGAGGGGCTCGCGTTTAGCGCGTGCTAAAACCGGTTGAACGTTTCTAACATGCGGTGTTCACGCATGCATGCAATGTAGCCAAAAGTACTGTAATTTTTAACATAGATTTAATATATTGCGTTAAATATTCTGTTTTAATACCTGCATGAAGCCTGGATTTTTTTCATATGAAAATAAAAGAGCAGACAGAGACGTCACTAGTCAGCTACGGTGTCTTCACTGCACTGGAGCCTCAAGAAAAACTGGTATCCAGTGGCATGTCACTGGCTAAATATAACTGTAAGCGAGACTCTATGGAGAGCCAGGCTGCATGACTGGTTTGAGTTTAATCCACCTTTATTAACTGTTAATAGTGAGTGTACATATAGGTCAAGGATTACTTCATGCTTCTATTCCTCTTCGCATACTTCTACTCCTCTCTGGACTCAATTCCAAAAAGCTGAACAAATTTATTTCATGAAATATAATCCTATTATTTCATGAACTGTCACATTATGTAAAAGTGTGCTCTCATACTTATTTCCAGACACCATTCAAGCTTCTAGAATTAATTAGTTGTAGTAAAATCGTGTTATTATAGGAAAGTAATCAACACTGGGGAATGTTGGCACTGCAATGCCATCCCACAAAACAAGCTGGTTCTTGTTATCACTTGTTATAACAGCTATAAAAAAGTTGTTTTTTTTTTCTTTCTCGTGAAATTAATTGAACTGCTCTCTTACAGCGCTCTTATTTCTGCACATTGTACTATATCTCATATACAGAATGTATCCTGGTCAGCACTATTTTGTGTATTTTGTGTGTCTGTCCTGTTTTGTTTTGTATTGTCTGGTCTATTTGTCTTCGCACTGTTTGCACTATAGGTTGCACACGATGCACTTTATGTGGCTAGGACAACTTACTGTCAGTTCTTAGCTCTGTGTTGTATTATTTAGTACCAGGGTCCTGGAGAGACGTTGTTTATTTCACTGTGTACTGCGTCAGCTACTTACGGTTGAAATGACAATAAAAGCTTCTTGACTTGACTTGACTTGACAGGACAAAAAAACAAAAACAAAAACACACAGCTTGGTTCCAAGTAACCAGAAAGTTATGACACTGAAAACTTGCTGAATGTAACAAAACAACTAACCTTGGATATGGAGACTCCTTCCATACATATTAAATCACCATCACCATATGGGAACATCAATATATATCAATAGTTATTTATTTTCATTTGTCATAAAGCAATTTCTGTTTATTATCAGACTTCAGTAATGTAGAGCGTCTGCCATACAAGTCTGATCAGATAGATAGATAGATAGATAGATAGATAGATAGATAGATAGATAGATAGATAGATAGATAGATAGATAGATAGATAGATAGATACTTTATTCAACCCAGTGGGAAATTTACAACATTTGATCATATTATGTATTATAACTGGTGCTTAATATATACATGGGATCACATATAATACTGGCAGAAGTGCTGTGAATTAATCAGCCCTTTCTGACCAATCAGAGTTGAGAATTCCACAGCACTTTGGCTCAATAATGTAATAATCGCAACAATTTTTACACTGAGGTTTTCAATTCTCTGAGACTAACCATCAATGAGCTTTTTAAGACATTTTGGAGCATTTTGGATCAGATTAAGAGCTAGTTGTGCATATAGTGCGTTCTATAGGGTGGAATAGCCCAAACGTGGTCCTGTATATATACATATACTCTGTATAAAACTGAAGTTTGGTGTAAATTGACTGCACACTAAATTGTGCTGGATGCCGGACACCAGCTGAGCTCCATTTGGGATCAGAAATATGATCAAAAATCTTGGGGGGATTTTTTGGGATCCATCTGGCATTCAGAAATGTTGATGGACTACAGAATGTAGGTTATACTTATGACCAGAAGCATGCGCATACACCTCTTGAATATACATTTGTCACAAAGCAGCTTTACAGGAATAATAAATGACATGATAAATTAAAACTAGAGGCAAACACTGATATTATTAGAGGGAGAGCTCTTCAGTGTACACTACCGCTCAAAAGTTTGGGATCACTTGGATATTTCAGCTTGATTTCAGCTACGGAGGAAGACTCCATCAGCCAGTCCATCTTGTGGGAGATGCTCCAGGAAGCATGGGGTGAAATCTCATCAGATTATCTTTTTATTTATCGTTTTTTTTGATGAAAGCAGAACATTAATTTCCATCAAAATCATTATTTCTAACTCTGACATGTCCTGTTCTTTTGCTATATTTTCTATTCAGACTAATTTCGTGTGTGTTTCCTTGGAAAACAATAAAAAGTTTTGAGTGGTCCCAAACTTTTAAGCAGTAGTGTATATATTCTCTGATGAAACTTTTTTATATGCATGTTTCTTTTATGATGTTTTTCACTTGTTTTGTTGAATCTGTTTTAGGTTTTTCCATTATTTGTTGGTATGACAGTTTGTATGTAAAGAATCGGGGTAAGTTGAATAGTATTGTTAAAATGTGCAGCAAGATTGTGGGGACCGACTTAAGGTCTATCACACAAATTTACGAACATAAGGTGACTGAGAAGGGCCAGTTAGCATCCTTTCTGATGCCACCCATTCACTGTGTACCAAATTTCACCTGCTTCCTTGTGGGAAGGAACTAATTTAATCTCCCTTTGTGCAAATCAAATAGGTATAAGAATTCCTTTCTACCTGCTGCAAATGACTTATTATAAATGCGTGTTTTTATGTGTGTTTTGTTGCTGCTGTACGTGTATGTATACTGCTGTCTATATAAAGAATTGCCTTTAAGGACAATAAAGTTCAGTTAAGTAAATTAAAGAGATAAATTTTACATTTAAATAAAATTATCCCTCGGTAATGAGCAAGCCAGAGGCAGGAGCAGCGAGGGAAAACTCCCTGAGATGAACATGATGTAGAAACCTTCATATGCATCTGGATAACACCGTCATTGTAACTAATTTCCCTGCTATAACGGTTTACTATATAATCAAAAAGTGGAGTTGTGCAACCAGGAACTTGCATACTGTTCACGGGAATTATGTTTGGTGTCAGATATAACCTCTAAATTTGGTACAGAGTGCTATATATTTTATTTTTTAGAGCAACATTGTCAAAAAGCAGCTTGACATAAATCTTCATGTAGCTTTAGATCCATAGCAAACAATCCTCAGGTGGCCTTGGTGAGGAAAAACCTCCTGAGATGACATGAGGAAGGAACCGTCAACAGAAAGCAGATACATAATGTATAGTGCTGTGCATAAGTATTCACCCCTTCATTTGTTTGTAAGGGAAAAACATTAATAAAATATTTTTTTAATGAGTTGAGATTATAAATTGTTTTTTTAATATCGCTTCGTTGTGTTATAAAAATATTTTTTGCCTTCAGTATATTGCAAACATAATCTTTTTGTATGATAATTATATCGGACCTTAAAATGTTCTATCAGCCCCGAAACTCCTTGTAGGTCCTCATGTGTTTATGTGTTTCTTAATAACTACTTTTATAGGCATAGAGTTTTATTTCTCATCTCCATATAAACAGGCTTGATTTCTGACTCAGGCTCATGACTCGGGACTCATGCTGTGTCTGTAATTCTTACATGCACGCCGAATCATTTTAATGAGTAGAATGTGTGAAATCATCAGATTTGTGCAGCTCGAGGAAGTCAGAAGATTCCTACATGTGCTCACGCGGCTGTCCGGTCACGTTAAGGCTAAGACTCTGGCGATGAGGGTCACTTAAACCTGGCCAAAGATATTTTTCTTATCAGCTGAAAACAGAAAGGAATCACTTGAAAATGGATTTGCAAAATTATTGGCACCCCAATGAATCTGTTCGCCTTTTAAAGATTACTGTTGTTATTATTACCTCATCATGTTCAGGATCTCCATGAATGCCTTTGAGCAAATACGTCCTCATCCTCAAGACACATCATCCGCTCAGTCTCAAAATATTTGATACTAAATCCTTGTTATTTCTGACAGGAGGTAAGGATTTGGCCATAGATGGAGCTTTAAACCTGATAATGGCTCCCTACTTACATTCAAATAAACAGAGAAATAACTGTAAGACATAAAATAAATGTTTTGCGAAGCCAGCTGAGTCTCAGGGCAGGTTCGCACCAGATGCTGGGAAGTAAGTGCAGGGAAAAATATATCTTGCTCCAGGATTTTATTTTTTTGTAAACATTATTGTGTTACAATAAAACCATGCCTCATACATACTGCATGTTTAAGCTATGCTTTATACATAGATATTTATGTATATACAGATATTTATGTACTTATTTTAATACATTTTCTTCAAAAATATCTTCAGACTTTCAGTAAATGTCATCCTAATGATGAGAGACACAAGGAAATAAAGTGCAGTGGTGGGCCGTCAGGGCCAGCAAGGCCTTCTCTGCTGGCCTAAACAGCAGTGACCTGAATCACTGACTTGCATTTTATTATATTTAATATACATGAATATGTATTAAATTATTCCCAATAGTCTATTCTCTACATTTCATAGCTTTTCTCTTGGTTGCGCTGCTTCCAGTAGTGTATATTTATGATAAGAGTATTTATCCAATCATATTTCAGCCAGTGGCTGACATCATGTGTTGCCAGGGTGAAAGAAATCTACATTAAGGCCTTCAGAATCAATAGTGCAGGCGCCCGGAGCTTAAAATAAGTGGCAATGAAATTGTTCCATTAACCAATCAGATTTCGAGTTGGCGTCACTGGGGCCATCTAGCAGGCATACGATTACGTCAGCAATTTGGATAATTGGAGTAGTCAGAGGCAGTGAAACGCACAAACTAAATAAAATCTATAGATTTTAACTCACAATGGCTGACAAAGGAGAAGAAATCGATTTGGTGAAGGCCAGTGAAGGCCTGGGTGTGAAATGCATGGCCCTCCACTGATATAGTGTTATATACAGTATGTACCTGATCCAGAGTTACACTTACCACACCGCAGCTGATTATTTTCCACCAAGGGCTCACCCAGAAGTGTTTTATTCCTCTTATACCCCAGCAACATGACAGTTTTTTCGTCTTGATTAAAGAACAAGTCATACTTTTTACCCATTTATTGTACATTTACGGTACATTTCTCTGTACAGTAATGTATATGTGACAAATAAAGACAACTTAAGTTGAAGCCTGGGTGTACCTAATAAAGTGTCCAGTGAGTGTAGGACAGGAGAGAATGCTGTAAGTGACTGCATAAGGCAAAATGGTGAAATTACGTGTGTGTGTGTGTGTGTGTGTGTGTGTGTGTGTGTGTGTGTGTGTGACTAATCCATCATTGAACTTTCACCCTTTCACTTCATCTGTGTGTAACGACGTCATCCAAAGGAATTTACGAGCACCTTATCACCTCGATCATGGCTAAGACGCTTAAGAGCCAATCAATCTTCAATCTTCTACAGACATGATGATGACAGGAGACACAAAACATGTCCAGTTTAATGAAAGTGTTGCACGCACACATGTGGACGTGTGGATACTGAAACAGATGTAAAAAATCACGCCTCGGATTAACAGAGCAATGAAGAGAAACCGAGGAATCATAAATGGAAAAACAATAGTCCAGATGTGGTAGCTATTATTACTACATGATATTATATTATTTAAAGCTTATTTTAAGTGATAATAATTGTAATATAGTGGCTTCCTAGTGATCAGTGTAATAATATTAATTGATAAAGATCAAGTTTTAAAGATCTAGTATGAGCTGAATCTGAAAATGTCCTAGAATGTGGATTTTTTTTAGGATAAATGTGGCAACAATGCCTCAGGAGCTCTGTATTTCCTCCCATTTTTGTCCACGTATTACAAGCTAGACTCTAGACCTTCGTCCAGTCAGGTGCATACTTCTAACACGGGAGCATTAAAGTGCATGTCCATCAGGAAAGATTGTATATGATGAATGTTGAGCTTCATCAGGATCTGAGATCGTTACATCACTTTATACATCATCAGCTATGATGTTACCTCAAGCTTTATCAGTATCATAGAGGAGAAAGGCGCTTTAATCCTAACCACAGCCGAACATGTTGGACATTCACACACTGACGAGCGGTCCGACTTAACTGTATCATGTTTAATGACCACAGAATTCTTTCAAAATCATCTACAGCATTTGAGGAAGAGTCTGCAGTAGCCAAGCTTTAGTCAAAAGTTCAGTAACCCTGAGCTATCACTGTGTGTGATGAGCAAACATCTGAAGGAATTCATTTACGTTGCTGGCAGATGCCCTTATCCAGAGCGACTTACAATTTATCTCATTTTGTACAACTGAGCAGTTAAGGGCTACCAGATATAGCAGCTTGGTGGACCTGTGATTTGAACTATCCCGATCAGTAGACCAACCACTAAGCTACCAGAACCCATGCTGCATGTCTGACTTGGACTAAACTTGACCTAGGTCAATAGGTTAATTTTTATTTTTACTAATCTTTAGCCTTTGGTTCTGTAACTGTGTGTCTTTATGTAGCACCAGGGTCCTGAAAGAAAGATGTTTCATACTGCTGTGCACTTCATCAGCAGTTCGGGTGAAATACAATAAAAAACCTATTGGCCTGAAATAAAATCATGTCCAGAGGAACTTCAGAAACGCTGGAGTGTGAAAGCATAACACAGCCATGATCACACAAAGTATTAGTCACCGTTAATGACGAGAGGCTGGAAATCTTAATTCTTTGCAAGGTCATGTTAGGTGCTGTGAAGACATCTGCCCCATCTTTGGGCAATCACACAAAGAGCTGAGGACAACAGAGAAAGAATGATTGTGCTCACAAATAATTGGCTGCAAATAAGCTCTCACAGCAGAGATGTCTAAAAAGAATGTGGAGGGGGAGGCAAAGCATCTGAGCATCGGGAGGCATGTTGTACCAGCTGAATTATTTGCCCAGGGTCAAGCTGGGAAACCCCAGAGGTCAGAGCACATTTCCCACTCAGCTCTCTCAAGTCAGCTTTCTTCTTCGATCAGAAAATCATTGTAGTGTCTGTGCATCACCTTCCATATTATCTTAATAATTTATAGCACTGAATACACCGATCAGGCATAACATTATGACTACCTGCTTAACATTGTGTTGGTCCCCCTTTTGCTGCCAAAAACATCCCTGATCTGTAAAGGCATGGATTCCACTAGATCCCAGAAGGTGTGCTGTGGTATCAGGCACCAAGATGTGAGCAGAAGATCCTTTGAGTCCTGTACGTTGCAAGGTGGGGCTTTCATGGGCCCCACCTCTCAACTTACAGGACCTTAAAGATACTTATAGGTGTTAAAGGATACTTACAGGAAGTTTGATAGATACTGACCACTGCAGACCGGGAACACCCCACAAGAGCTGCAGTTTTGGAGATGCTCTGATCCAGTGGTCTAGCCATCACAATTTGGTCCTTCGTCAAACTCGCTCAAATCCTTACGCTTGTCCATTTTTCCTGCTTCTAACACATCAACTTTGAGGACAAAATGTTGACTTGCTGCCTAATATGTCCCACCCACTAACAGGTGCCATGATGTGGAGATCATCAGTGTTAATCACTTCACCTGTCAGTAGTCATAATGTTATGCCTGATCGGTGTATGTGCAATATCTCACTGTATATAGATGCTTAAGCATTCTACAAACATGACAATGAGCTTGAAACTTCTTCACACTCCCAGTGCTTCAGCTTGTGACAATACTGGCTTTCATGTGACTGAGCAGATTTGCTGCATCCGAATATTCCTACTGTCCTCCTATACAGCGGTATGCCGAAGGAGAATTCTCAGTATTCATAAAACTGTAGGCGCGAAAACCTCGGATGATCTACTGCCTCTGCTGAGATTCTGCAGTATGAAATCGATGCACACTGCACACTATCCCATCATGCAGCAGGACTGACACGCAGCACGTCGGCTCTTATTTATGTACGAGTTCTTTCGGTATTAAGCGTTGTTGCTGGAACTTGTTGAAAGTTTAAGCAAGAAAAAAACATTGAGGTTATCATGACATCAGATTAGGAAGTCAGATTATCAGCAAAAGGCAAGGAAGAAACACAAACTAGCAAAGAAGTCTCTCCGACTCCCTCAGGGTCCTGATTTATACAGTCAGCAAACTACTGAGAAATTTTAAATGAACTCCTACAGAATAAATAGAAATCTCATCCTATCTGATTCTGTTATCTAGAATATTCTCTGACAGGATGATCCACTCACCAGTGCAAAAGTTTTGGGACACCCCTCCAAATCATTGAACTCAGGTGTTGTTTTTCAGGGGTTGGGCTCGGTCCCTTAGTTCCAGTGAAAGGAACTCTTAATGCTTCAGCTTCATACCAAGACATTTTGGACAATTTCACGCCCAACTTTGTGGGAACAGTCTGGGGATGACCCCTTCCTGTTCCAACATGACTGCACACCAGTGCACAAAGCAAGGTCCATAAAGACATGGATGAGAGTTTGATGTGGAGGAACTTGACTGCCACTTGAGGAACTTGAGTCCTGACCTCAACCTGATAGAACACCTTTGAGATGAATTAGAGCGGACACTGTGAGACAGACCTTCTCGTCCAACATCAGTGCCTGACCTCAAACAAACGCACATGGTCAAAAATTCACGAACCAGGAATGGTCAAAAATTCCCATAAACACACTCCTAAACCTTGTGGAAAGCCTTCCTGGAAGAGCTGAAGCTGTTATAGATTGAAATCAGTGTGTTGTGAATTGTCTGGGTGTGAAACATTGATGTAGATCACATTTTCTATTAGGTTTAAGATTTATTTTGGTTACTTTTGGCGCCCTCTAGCGACAAACCTTCAGTTTAGCTGGAGAAAAACGTTTATTTATTTATTTATTTTCATTTCATTGTCTGTACCACTTATCCGATCTATTCCCGGGTCACTGGGAGCCGGTGCCTATCTCAGGCGTCATCGGGCATCAAGGCAGGATACACCCTGGACAGAGTGCCAACCCATCACAGGGCACACACACATTCACTCAAGCAATCACACACTACGGGCAATTTAGGGAATCAGCTTAGTAGCAAGGCCAAAGAAGGCCTTCTTTAGCCTGTGGGAGGAAACCAGAAAACACCCAGAGGAAACCCACCAAGCACGGGGAGAACATGCAAACTCCACACACACAGTGAGCGGGAGCAAGACTCGAACCCAGGACGCTGGAGGTGTGAGGCGAATGTGCTAACCACTAATTATTTATTTATTTATTTATTTATTTATTTATTTATTTATTTAATTTTTAAAAAATCATTATTTTTATTTATTTATTTCTATTTTTATTTATTTATTTATTTATTTAATTTAAAAAAAACATTATTTTTATTTATTTATTTCTATTTTTATTTATTTATTTATTTATTTATTTATTTATTTATTTATTTATTTATTTATTACTTTTTAAAAACATAATTTTTTGGTCTTTCAAGAACTACAGTAATTCCTGTCATGAATTAACTGATTGATCCTCAGCTGCATTTGTCTTACATTTACATTTCATCTCATTTTATACAACTGAGCAATAAAAGGTTAAGGGCCTTGCTCAGGGGCCCAACAGTCTACCAGACAAGAGGGGCCCAACAGTCTACCTTTTTACAAGTTTATATGTTCTTAATTTTTATGTACATAACTTCTTTTGTCTGGAAAGCTGAAGTGAACGGGCGGAAACTTGAACCCATGGCATCGTAGTTGATTCTGACTATAGTACTGACTGTGATTCAGATCATTAAGTATCACTAAGCTTTTCATCCTATGAAAATTTGTTCGTTTTTTGTTGTTGTTGTTGTTGTTGTTGTTGTTTTTCCTAAATTCAGACTTCAAACTCGACTTACACATCCTGTTCTGTTTTATACTCCAGGAGGCAGCATTTCGCTTCAAATGAACATCTTCCCCTTCACCCAAAATGTGTATTAGGTCTTTTTTTTTTAGTTTTCGCACTGCACCAATCTCCTCAGCAATTCCTAATGCTGATATTTCTGATGTTTTGGTGATCTACCCCTGACGATACGGTATTCTTAGATCCTACAAAGCCGCTCTGGATGCATGTGTAAAAAGTAAATGAATCTTTCACAAATCATCAATCATTTCCTCTGGGATTTTCCCTCCCTACGACAGGAGTTAGTTTTCTGCTCAACATCCTTTGTTCATTTTTTACTTCCCAGTCTGATTACAATACAATCGCAGCTCATTTTACACACACGCTATGCACTTTAGTTCTCTTCATCGCGAATCAAAAACCTCTGATTACTTTCTTCTGCTACTTCCACAAAAGGTATCTCTGTGTCTAGCTGTCTGCTTCATCATTTTTTTTTATACTTTAATCAGATTCCTTTAATTCACTGAATACACTTCCTGTACCATGCAGCTACACTAGAATTCGGTGCATTTCATCTTACCTCTTTGGTATATTAAGCAGTTTCTGCTCTGCAAGTGTGATTGCTCTAAACATATCCTTCCTCTTTGCTTCACTTTTGCCTTTCAGCTGACACACTGACCTTTTCTTACTAATCATTCAGACGGTAGGTCAGAGGTCAAGCCATGACAGCAGTTGATGGTGGACATTCCTGTAGACCACACACACACACACACACACTTCAGACTTTGAGTAATAGTTGAGACACAGTTTTGTGAAAGTTTATATTTTGCTATGTGGTAAATCTGAAAGTTTTACTAGCAGTTATTTCATGCTAATGTCCAGTACATCCTTTTAGATCTCTCATCATCGTCATGCTTTCTTTGGATTTGTTTCAGTAAACACTGAAACTCTGAGAATGGCATTCAATAATAAAATAAAATAATAATAAAAATAAATTAAAAAAAATATATTTTTATATATAGTATATTCAATACTGATATACACTTATACATCTATTGCTTCCCGTTATATTTTTTATTTTATTAAACATGTTTGTTTTTTTGTTGGTGTCTCTGTCCAATTTAGCTCCATTGAGTTATTATCATACCTTGTCGGGAGTTCTGTGTGATAGGAAAATATCAGCGAGAATCAAGGGGATGGTGTACAAGACGGTGGTGAGTCCGGCCATGCTGTATGGTTTAGAGGCGGTGTCACTGAGGAAGAGACAGGAGTCAGAGCTGGAGGTAGCGGAGCTGAAGATGTTGAGGTTCTCTTTGGGAGTGACCCGGTTGGACAGGATTAGGAACGAGTACATCAGAGGGACAGCTCATGTTGGACGAAGTTAGGGAGGACAGATTAAGATGGTTTGGACATGTTCAGAGTGAGTATATGGGTAGGAGAATGTTGGACATGGAGCTGCCAGGCAGGAGGCAAAGAGGAAGGCCAAAGAGGAGGTATATGGATGTAAAATATGAGGATATGAAGCTAGCGGGTGTGAGTGTTGAGGATGCAGAAGATAGGGATAGGTGGAGAGAGATGATTCGCTGTGGTGACCCCTGAAGGGAAAAGCTGAAAGAAGAAGAAGAAGAGGAAGAAGAGGAGTTATTATCATACCTAGTGGTCATACACAGGAACTGCAACAAGCTCTAATAGCGGAGAATCTCCCTGCCCCATGCTCACGCTATGAACAAAACCATTAAATACAGGGTTGCCAGATTGGGCTGTTTTACAAATAATCTGTGGATCCTATAATATTCTTTTATATAATAAGTAATTTGTATTAAATATAATACATTTCTGCAAACAAAGGCAAAGTCTAAGTGTCAATGATGTACAGAAGCATTTCAAGTGCAAATTTGGAGAAGGAAGGAGGAATTTTGGAGGGATAGGGTTTGTACAATTAAACCTTTTATGATAGGTTCTGTGGTTTTACAATGGAATTTTTTTCATTTAATTATATTCTATATATTTATATATAATATTACATTAAAGTAATCAAAATTCATATCATTCTCATGTACCTGCTATATGGATTATAAATGATTCAACAGTAGGTTTACATTCCACTATGAAGCTTTCAATGAAACGTGAGCTTGAAAAATACAAGGCATAATAAGTCCTGATCTTTCGGCACACAGCCTGTGACTCATTCTCACTGCAAGTAGCTGTGGTAAAAGACAGGAAGGAAGATGAGAAAAAATGAGAAGTGGTCAGTCGATGTGAAGTTGCCACCCTTTTTTTGTAGAGTGAAAAAATTATTCTTAAAATGGGACACATTTATATATTTGTATAACTTTCTCTCTCTATCAACCTCAGAACTGAGCTAATGGTCCAAATTTGCAGACTAGTGATTTCATGAAGTCTGAATTGGAACCTAATATAAAGAGGGAATATAGAAAGTTTGAGCCATAAAGCCTATTTGTTACGGTTATTTCCTATCTGATTATATTTGCATTGAACAGATAATAAGAATAAGAACAGGAAGTGCCCTCATGTTGTTAGTTTTTCTTAGAAAGACTCCCAAGGCCCCGGTTTGAGACTAGAGTTGTGCATGGGGCTGGGATCCGGTGGGATGCAAATAAAAAGCCCCACAATAAGGAGCTTTTCTTATTTATATGCAGGCAAGAGATCAGATAAGAAGCTTGTGGAATAAAGAAAGACCATATATGTCAATATTTTGTTCATCCTTAGTAACTGCCTGCATGGTTATGCCTACAGGCTTTTAGCATTTATTTATTTATTTATTTATTTATTTATTTATTTATTTATTTATTTATTTATATTGTGAACCAGAAAATGTTGTGTACATGGATAAATAAAAATATTACCTGCATTTTAAAGAAAAAGTCAATTGCATATCTCAAATAAATAATAGATAGATAGATAGATAGATAGATAGATAGATAGATAGATAGATAGATAGATAGATAGATAGATAGATAGATAAACTAATTAATTAATTAATTTTTTAACATTTTTTAAATTTAGGCCACACCCACTTTGAAGTCTTTGAACTGAAAAAGATTTATTAACTGAATAAAAGTAGTGCAAAAGGTCTCTGTATATTTATATTCTGAAAGGATTTCGATACGCCTGTTTTAAATCCCCCGACCCTCGAAACACAATTGTCCCTTTGTTAGCATTAATACATGTCTGCATTTATGATTTTAAATAAAAGCCTGACAGCATAAACACTGAGAAACACCAGTCTCCTGTCATACATCTTACAAAAGATGCTGTGGTCCAGCAGTCTGGAAAGCACACATATCCTGCGATTGTAAGAGGAGCCAAGAGTAAAGTGAGGTCATCAAAACGGCAAACCGCATCACATACTGTACCCAGAGTAAAGCTTCATTCTTATGGAATTTTTGTTTTTGACAGTGCACTGATGTTGCAAAAAAATGCCAGATGTTTAATAAAAAGTCAAGTCAAGCATAAAAATCACACTCGACAGACCGACTCAAGAAAAAGAGGAAAAAAGAGCTACAGCTCTTTCATCGGTTCCTCTGGGATTTCAATGAGGTTTTTATTTATATTATTTTATTTTATTTCTTTGGAATTGTTGCGGCCAAAAAATTTTGACTTTATTTCTGAATTTGTCATGCAACTCGCAGAGATTTTCTCCTTTCTCATCTGACTGATCTCATGCTTAAAAAAGAATTATAATATTCTATCTATCTTCAATTATATTTCTATACATTTGCACAGTTTCTATAGATCTCTACAGATTTGTTCAGTAATATTTTTTTAATTTGATTTTAAGTAAAAATGCATTAGAGATGAAAAATACTGCTTGAGATATTTGAAGGCAACACAATAATGATTCACAAAATTCTAATCTGAAGCACATTCCACGTTACCTTCAGACCTGCCAGAGGAAGGAGATCATTCTTCATATAAAAAAAATAATCATAAAATCAGCACAGGACTTTCCATCATAGAGAAAAATATTTATCAAGGCAACTGACAGGAATGAGTACAATCACACAGCATATGCTTTATCAGTTTCGGTTAATAGCTTTTCCACAGTTGCAGATGATTAAAGGCTGACTGTTAACAGATTAAAACAAATTCAAGCCATGTCAGTAAAATAGTAGTAATATTTTAGAAATGAAAGCCAGATGCAGATGGATGCGTTGTTTATTTAGGAATTTCCTGATAATAAATCAGTAAATGTCAATAACTGGGGTAAGACTGGGCTGAGTTGACAGGAAACTCAAATAAACCAGTCTTTACAGCAAATAAACATCTCAGAAAGCACAACAATTTGACGAGTCAAATGATTAGATTTAAATTAGACATGGTTATGGTTCCTATGTGCTGTGTTGTCAATGGGTCAGATGATAAAGTGCAAATATTTGTTTCTCAGAAGCTGAGAATACACAGGAACTTTGCAAACAAAGTACGTTTGTTTCTTTATTCACGTTTATGATGCAATTATAATGCTTCCCTGTTGATTTGCTGCCTCAGTTTACCTCAGAATTTGTGCTGAGGTACAAGAAAGGAGCATCATTTATGTCAAAAGCTCAACCGGTACACAGGACTTCGCCTGGAAAACTGTTCATTGACTGTATTGTGAAATAAATGGCATCACTAGTGTTCCATATGCACATGAAGTTGAACCCGTGATTCAGGAAAACAAAACACTTAGTTTGAGTAAAAATTCCAAAAGCTCTGCATAAAATCGATTTCGACATTAACCATTATGATGTAAAGGGTTTTCCGTTTTGATTCTGGCCGGCTGAAGTAAGACATTTAGAAAGATCTTTCCCATGTTGCAAAAGTCTTGTCTTGGGCTATGAGGCATGTTGCACTAGTTAAAGGCCAAACGAAAACCATTATCAGGTCAAGAAGAATCGGCTTCTTGCTGGCCAAATGTCTTCCTCGCTCAGAAGCCTGGCCAAATTGTTTTTTAAAGCAGCCATTAAATCGCCTTCTGATCCTAGACCAGTTTCTTCGAGACCAGACTTCAGTTCTCAGTCCCACTCTCCCACAGCCTGAAATTTCCCCTACTGATAACAAACCTGATCCAAGCTAATTATTATGTGAGTTAATTGAGTTTGAAATGAAGTGAAAGTCAGAAGCAGATGGGTGCATGTGCGTATTGATTACTCAGGAATTTCCTGATAATAAATCAAATTAAACATCTATAGCTGGAGTGAGACCGGTGTGAGCCGAAAGGAAGTCCATAGCAACTCGGATAAACCACTGGTTACAAACATGGTGAGCAGAAAAGCATTACAGGAAGCACAAAACGCACTCTTTGAGGATCAAACAATAGGATTAACAACTGGATTGGTTCAACTGATTATTAAGGTTTTAATCAGTTTGGCCAGATCAAGAAAAAAGTTGATTGCTTTAAGAAACAGGTTCTGACTATTTACTACAAATGTTTTTCTTTTTTTAGTCTAGTAAAAAGTTTTATTTATATATTGATTGATTGATTGATTTTTTTTGTTTGTTTGTTTATGCTGAAGGGGTTCAGTGTACAGATAACATGCAAAAATTTCCTATTTATTTTTTTTTTATTTGTTTGTTTGTTTGTTTGTTTATGCTGAAGGGGTTCAGCTTACAAAAAACATGCATAAATTTGCAATTTATTTATTTATTTATTTATTAGTTTTTTTAGTTAGCTTAAGAAAAAAATAATTCATAATAATAATGATAAGAAGAAGAAGAAGAAGAAGAAGAAGAAGAAGAATACAAACTAAAAATAATATTTATTTATTTATTTATTTATTTATTTATTTATTTATTTATTTTTTAATTTATTAATTTATTAATTTTTTAATTTATTAATTTATTTTTTTTTTAAGAAGTCTCATTTAACATAACTAGCCTTTTTTGACCCTCAAGGACTACAGCCATTTTCAACACCCATATTTACCATTTTTCCTATTCAGCTGTAATGTTTTGCAGGTCTTGACATGACTAAACTGCTCGGCACTTGGGGCTCGATTCCACTGTTTACTTGGCACTTCAATCTGACAGCGCCTGGAAGACTCACAAAAAAGCCACTCATAAACATCCCTGTGAGACGCGCAATATCTCATGCTGCTGCTATCGAAGCGACGTCTGCACGCCAGCACAGCTATGCAGCGTCCTCTAATTTACATGACTTCAGAGAAATCATCAGAGAAAAAACAGATCCCAAAGCCAAGGAGAGCAAATCGGAGCCTCGCAAACTGCAAATACACATCGAGAGTATAGTGTGTGTGCAGCACTAGCTGGAAATAAAACAATTTTTCACTGGCTGAGAAAGACTATGCATTTTATATCATTTGCATAAAATATGTTTATAGATCTAACCCTTCGCTCACAATAACAACTAACAACTCACTCGTCTCGCTTGTTTGTTTGTCTCTTGTGGTCATGTGATTGTACGCTGTCTAGCATTTTTTAAATTCCAAAGCAACAGCTATGAGAATCTATATAAAGCCTCTAAAGTGCACTATACATACGAGTACAAAAATAAACAATGCGCTAATTAGCATGTGCACTAGCTTTGTAGGCAAATTAGCAAAACAGACGTTCTTAAGATCTTTACTTAAGATCTTACGATCTCTGCTGCTTCCTTCCTTGTGCTATTTCTCCTCACTTTATTTACATTTAATGAAAAGTCATATATGATAAGAGAAGATTACATTAAGGGTTTTGTTCTGAACGGTAAAGTAAAGCAGGAAGTAAAGAACATGATTGACATCATATCAAATTTTTCAAGCCCCAGCACTGCCAAGCTGCCATCGTTGGGCCCTTGTGACTCCATCACGGCTGACCCTGCACTCTGACCCCGACCCTCCAAGGATGGGATATTTGAAGACAGAATTTCACTGTGCAGTAACGTATGTGACAAATAAAGGCAACTTAACTGATCTCAGCTTTTCATTATAAATTAGTGGTTAAGATGTTGGACTACCGATCAGAAGGTTGTGATTTCGAATCCCAGGTCCACCAAGCTGCCACTGCTGGGCCCTTGAGCAAGGCCCTTAACCCTCAGTTGTATAAAAAAATTTAGGTAAAATGTAAATCGCTCTGGATAAGGGCGTCTATCAAATGTCAGAAGCATAAATAGCCTGAAATGCTCTGACCTCTGCTGCTTTACGCTAAAAGTCTAACCCTTTATGTGTTAATACTAGTTGCCTTGTAAGTCTTAACAACTCATACTAGAGCAGGCTCGTGTTTTCTGCACATTAATATTACGCTCCATCTAGAAGCGTCACTTGTAATAAAATCTGTCAAACTGCTGAGCAGCAATGCCATGTGTACCTGGGGAGCCATTATTTATTTTAATGTGTGTGTGTATGTGTGTGTGTGTGTGTGTGTGTGTGTGTGTGTACATACTAGGTTGACGTGACAAAAATATTGTAATGAATGAAACCGTACACGTTTTTTTCCCGTACACTTTACAACATGTTATGAATCAAATACCTCACGTCGGAGACATGGCCAAAGTTTCCACATCGAAAAAAAATAATGTTTCTTGTATGAAACTAATTCCAGCGAATCCCCTATTTACTCTGTTTTTTTCTTGGTCAGCGCAAAAGTGTGAGTTGCAACACAGTTCTCATAAGGGAGAATCGGGGTGGGGGGGGGGTTAAAAACACGGCTATTTATTCTGGCACTGTGGCTCCTCTGTGGCACATTTTTATCATGTTTCTTGGTTTGTGAGCTACGATCTCTGTGGTTTGGACAGAACGTCTTAGCAGGAAATCTGCTCTGCCTGTTCGTTTTAACTGAATTTTGATTCCTGACAGATATTTTTTTCAGCTGTTGTACTTTGCTGGTGTCAAAAAAAATATCTTCTTGCGCTGGAAATGACAAGAATTGACATAAATAATTTACAGATTTCTTTTAACTGTAGCTTGCTCTCTCTCTCTCTCTCTACCTCTCTCTCTCTCTTTCTGTTTTCTATTTTAAGTCCATTTCTTTAATCTGTCTTTATAGATTAAAGCTGGTTAGTTTGGCAATAAGGCAGTATTAATAATAAATACTGGAGTCTTATTTGAAGCATAACAGGACATGTGCACATTCCTGCATCAACACCACCAGAGGATTTATTTTATACCATTACACACGTTCTGTTGCATAACATCTCCAGGCTATTTACTATAAATCTGCCTTCAGAACAAAAACCCTAGATTTCTTCTGTCATCTCTTCTGTTTCTGACATGTGGTTGCTATTTAACGTGAATGTATTTCTCGACACTAACTGCAAAAAGGGTCATTATTCTCATCGTGCAGTCCACATCCGATGGTGTTCATTGATAGGCTTAAGGTAACAAAACAGGGTTGCTAGGTGTACAGGACAAACGACACTAACACTGACCTAATGAGCAGTAGAACGTTCCAAAATTTTAATCTTGTCCCAAACAAACCCTGCCTTAAACTAGTGAGTCATCGCTACTATCACTAAATATGTGTGGCGGCCTGGGAAAACTCATTGGATGTCGCTAATGTGACTTTAGCCAAAAATGTGTTTTTCTACCCATAACACACTCTACATGGGCAAATCTGAACATCAGGTTTATATTTGGACCCTGAAAGCAGACGATTATATAAAATATCCTACACACAAAGGTTCTTCACATGAGGTTAAGCTTCAGGGATGTCCAACTACTTAACTGCCAAAGCAACACCGCTGACTGAAATGTTTAGCCGTTAGCTGTACAACATCTCAGTACCTTGAGCGTTCCTCAAGGGTTCCTCGATGGTTCTTTTGGATAGTTAAGGACACTGCATCTTTTTGACAAAACAACTTTTCCTAAACTCATAATAGTTTGAGTTCTCCTAGATGGACCAACCAAAGAATCCTTTAAAGTACTAGATTTAAGCTTATCTTAAACCATGAACAGGTAAATATCATATAAAAATTTCTTCAAAGCTTCATAAAGGTTGGTGATTTCAATTTTAATGATTAAGTGTTCTTAGCCTCCTAAAAAGGTTCGTCTTGGAGCCCTTGCTGCAAGAATACACTCTACATAAGATCTTTAAGGGTTCCTCAAGACGTTCAACTGAAGAACCGTTACAGGAAACATCTGAATTTATTCTGTCTTACTGATAAGTGATTTGACTGAGATTTGAGGATCTTAAATAAGCATGAATTATTTAAAGATCTGGATAGAACATTCT
Source organism: Hemibagrus wyckioides (assembly GCF_019097595.1). Lineage (NCBI taxonomy): Eukaryota > Metazoa > Chordata > Actinopteri > Siluriformes > Bagridae > Hemibagrus > Hemibagrus wyckioides. The sequence continues at coordinate 4,660,448 of NC_080729.1, forward strand.
TCATTGTCAGCAATATTTTAATGGATTCTGAATGACCAGAACCGTCCTGGGATTGCAGCCAAGACTTCATGAGAAGAGCTAATAATAATAATAATTTCCCATTTTTAAATCGTAACTCTTCTCAACTTTTGACTTCAGTACAGAAATATTTTGCCTGGGGTTGAGTTTCCAGTTTGCCTGCTAAAAACAATATGTTTATCACTTAAACTTGTTTTTAAAAGCCTCCACATCATCTTTTCCACACATGAACCCAACAGAAATAACTGCTGTCCAAATGGTGTTTTGACAGAATTTACTCTCTCATCATTCATGAAGGCATCTCATGGGGTTAGTCCCAACAACAGTGTTATCCTAGTGTTCATTTAAAAGAAGACAGAGGTATAAACTGCACCATGTCAAGGCTTGTAACTCTTTACAGTCCCATCTTAATTATTCAGAAATGCATTTTTATATTTACTCAGTAACTGCAATGGGAAACATTTGAGACAGTAACTTGTTACCCTTTTGTTTTTCACAGGAATCATCAATATTAGTATAAATAGCAGGGTCATGGCATGAAATACAGGAAACAAGGCTCAGTAATGCAAGTAACAACAGATAACAAGATAAGAGAGAAATACAGTGGAACCATGGCTTTCGTTCTGGAGGTGAGTGTGTATTGTGAAATGAAGTTTCTCATAAGAAATAAAGTAAATGCTATAATCCGTTCCAGGCGCCCAAAAATATGACCAATACGAACGCCTGAAAATCTTTTGAACACATGCCAAACACAACATTGGTATCATGGGTTCGCTCTTTCCAAACAGCTTTGGCTTTCCACTGATGCTAACAAGTTTTGAACGGCTCCCGGACATGCACTCAACTTAGTCAATAGTTTGTTTGCCCAAAATGCTTCGTATGTCGATGCAAATTTCTTACAAAATTTCAATTAAGGTGAAAATTCGTAAGGGAGGGCGTCCTTATGTCGAGGTTCCACTGTATACAAATTAATTCAACTTAGTACAGGTGCCCACATTAGGTAAGAGACAAATGCTGAGATTGAGAGTGCTGTGAGGTAAATGGGGTTTAAACAATTTTTACTAAATATAGGAATAGGAATATAAATGAATATATTCACCAAGAGGAAAATTTCTTTTTTCTTTTTTGCTTTTGTTTTATTTAGGCATGAATTTTTTTTAATCTAGATATCAAATATTTAAATTTATGTAAATGTATTTATTTTTTTATTTATTTGTTTGAAATCTATTTATTTATTTATTTATTTATTTATTTATTTATTTATTTATTTATTTATTTATTTTTATATTCAACACATTATTTACTACTTGGCAGACCTGAGAATGGTGAGTGATGTTACTGAAATCTCAAATATTTTTTTTTTTTTTGGATTATTCTCATTACTATGTGAGAGAATCTACAGAGGTAATAAGGACATCTGGTTTAAGATGTTTTTCTAAGCCACTGACACTACACAGATGAATACTGAGTAATGCAATACTGAGACTAAACTGACATTGAGCTCTGTGGCATGGAGACTGCTGGCACTGTATCGCTGCCTTGATCTGTAACCATGTGGCTCTGCTTCCACTGAGTCTAATGACTGTGTGCTAGCGCCACAATTCCCTGGCTCCAGCCATGAAAACATCAGGAGCTACCCCTGAATCCTGGAAAAATGTGAACCCCTAAAGACACAACCTGGTATTGATTAGGCACGTCCCTGGTATAAACTTAGATCGTATTGATCTCCATTGAACTTTATTTCAACTGATCCGTCTGCAACATATTTACTTTTATACATGAGACAAAGTCAATGTTCAGGCAGCCAACTCGATTTGTAATAAGGTTTCTTGAATGCAAGAGAAAAGCATGTCAGAGGTGCCTCTGAATCCACATCATAACCGAAAAGAGTCATTAGTATGAGAAATGACCGGGTTCCCCTTGGGTCAGACCACATATTTGAAATTGCATTAAATGTAAAACAGAAAGAAAAAATTAGACAGGCTAAATAAGATGTTTCTTTATGCACATGTTAGTACTGTATTTGTGGTTTATAATAGAAAGCTCAAAGCTTCAGTTTGACTAAAATGCAATCCCTGGTTGTGGGCTTCAGACTCCTTTGAAAGAAATTCTACGTATGCATGCGAAATATTTTTACCAAAAGCCGTCCCACTGCTCTGCAAACAAAGACTCAATTCCCATTGTGGCTGCAAGAGGAACTTCAATAAGACTAAGCGATTTTTCTCAGAATGTTATGAATAATCCCGGATCATTTTATCCAAAGGCCAAAAAATTAAATGTGTGTCTGTTTTGTACTGTCAGTGTTTAGTATTTAATTGCTTTGTCATGTTTCACTCCACAGTGGTGGTTAATATGAAGCTCATATGAAAAGAGACACTCGGGATTTGTAGTGTTTTATAAGTATTTCTGTTTTTTATCTAGCTTACTAGTGGGAATATATTCATAGAAAAGTTCCAAAGGAACAAAAACGGCGAGTTCTTTATTTCAAAAATGTTCAGCGGAAATGTTGATATCAGACCCGTTTCTCCTCTCTGAGACGCCCCAAGTGCTTGTTCATCTAAAAAGCATCACAAATTTTGAGGTGTTTATCTTCAACCACTAAAATCCGTTTTTAGACACACGTCTAAAACAGGCTCATTTTATATCAGCAATTCAATAATTCATTTGTTTATACTGATTGAAAATGTCCCATAAGTCAGTTTCCGCTAGAATAAAACACCAGTATAATGTAAAAAAAGGGTTAAACAGCATGGCCGAGAAATACCTTACACACTATTACTCTGTCTAAAATAGCACCACCACTGTCTTGTCCAAATGACCAAATTGAGGTGATTTCTCTTTTAGATCTTTGTATTTAGACCGTTTTATTCCTATCAAGTGGATTTTGACTCACTCAGACTCCTGTCCCATTAAAACCCTGATATTTACTGCCCAACCTTATGGACCGTACCATCACTAACTCACTCAGGATGAGGCCAGAACCATATGTCCTATCCTGAATGCCTACCGTTTCCATTGACTCATTTTTATAGACCCCACATGACACACTCATGGTTTGAATCATGAAGTAGATAACTGGCCTGATATACAGTATACAGGATTGTGACCTGCATTTGGTTTGTTCTGGCCATATTTTCTTGTATAAAAAAAAGAAAGAAAGACATTTTAACAAGTGATAATATTTTGAATATTACAATAATGAAAATACTTATATATATATATATATATATATATATATATATATATATATATATATATATATATATATATATATATAAATATTTATATTATCTATTTATATTTATAATCCAAATTCAGAATTATTAACCCTATTTCTAGGCATATTTTACTATTTTTATGATTTAAAATTGCCAAATTATTTCGATAATTTCCTAGAAATTTAATGTTTAATATAATAAGCAAAAGAATCTGCCAATAGAACAATACAATGTTTAGTTTAAAAATAGAAAATTTGCTAGAAACTGGTTTAATTATCTTGAAGATTTGGTCTCTTGTAATCTTACAGTAAAATAATTTTAAAAAATTCTAGATGGTTTTGACTACATTCAAGATATTTTAACTTGCTGTCAGTTTTTCACAGAAGCCAGAAAACACCTTTTTTGCCAGTGTTCTGTTTGGATTGGCTCAATCTCAATGCTAGCAGATGGAAAAACCATTCGCAGTGAAGCAGTCTGCTGGTGGAATCAAAAATAACTGCGCAATTTTCTGTTTTTATCAGCTAGAGAAGAAAACATGTGCTTTTATTTTGTTGCCGTTTGACAAACGTGTGTTTTCAGGACAGTTTCGTGCACACAGATTAACATGAGGATCTTTTTCTAGCCGGACGTCTGTTCTGTTCTTGTGTATCCGGCTGGTTCTCCGTGTAAGAACACATACTGTATGAAGAACAATAATATGAATACAGATTTCAGCCCTGTCAGGGATCTTGGAGAGAGAAGAACATTCATAGTTTTGACCATGTGTGTGTGTGTGTGCACATATTTAGCTATGTAAGGACTAGAACAAATACGAACAATATGTCCTTCCAGTAATATGAATGAATGTCAAAATTGTTCTCAATCCACAATCAACCAGTCTTCACAAAAAATATCAACCCCAGATTTGAACTGAAGGCAAAAAAGTTCCTTATAAATCCTGTTTTTCGATTCACACACAGCATCAATTAGCTAATTCTAATCATAGCTGCATGTAAATAGAAGGTAGAATATTATACAATAAGATGTTAAAGACAATATCTGACCTAAATCTTCCAATTTATAGAGATAGCAGCGTCAGCTGATGACATTTTCTCGCCTGGTCTCAGTCGGTCCAGAGACGGGATCCTGAAAACACTTGACTGTGAGGCAGGAAACTTTTAAAAGAAGCATGCTTCATTGAAGTGTTGTAACATATGGTGTCTTTAAAAAATGGATAAATGTGACCCATCCACCATGTTGGAAAAGGTAGAACAGCCGCTATTGTTTTACGTCTAGCGTTTATTCCGAGACGATGGTGTGGAACGAACAGGCGTTCAATCACCCTCTCAACGACCGCCACTGATCCCTGACCTCGCTACGGAATGAGTTGCTCAGATGTGATCAGTCTGAGTTGAAGTAACTGTGGCTCCTTTATTTCAAAGGTTCTGGTTAAGTCGTTTTGTAACTTAAGAAGGAGCAGCCGGTATTAACAAACATGAGTTTAATACTCGTAATATTGTCCGTTATATAAAACATGGTTTCCTGACGGCTAAGCCATTTCGACTGAGACGGGTAGGTTTATATGAAAAATCGGCAAGTTTGGGTTTTTATACAAGATTTCATTAGAAAATTGCTGAATAGTACACAAATATTTATAGTACAGTTTGTATATTCCCCTGGATTACATAATTGAATTAAGTATTAATTCATTATTTGGCCTTGCTGATATATATATTTAGACAAACAACACAAGACACACAGTGTGTTTACACAGAAATGGGATTTTAGCAAATGAAACCCAGAGCTAATGCTACATCTGTTTTGTAAAATGTTTGAGTTAAACTACATGTGCAACCTATTACCACAGTGAGAAAAAAACCAGGAGTCAGCTTCCAATAATTGTGTTTTCTCTTTTTCATGGATGCTAGATATTTGTAATTTTCAGGCACACAGTCAGAAAAGTAGATGACTAATGCAATATAGGCAAAGTAAGAGATAAGGGATTAAACAGAACCTCACTGATAGCTTCCATGTGTCTTTAACCTTCGTCTATTAACTGGGTTTTGCTCGACACAGACTTGATGCTAATTACACCCAGGAGACCTTCTAAAAACCTGACATTCCTGGTGTTAATAACACAGTCATAGCTATAATTATACGAAAGCAAGTTTCATGTGTAGGATATGTTAGATGTGACTGCTGCTGTATAATAAATAGGACTTTCTGGAAGATACTCGGCTATGTAAAAAAAATATCTCTGCAGCTGGCACCCAGTGGAACTGTATGAATAATAAATCTGCCCAAATATACTGTATATCTCTTGATAATTGCTTCAGAGACGCCTGCACTGAGGACTTTTCAGTGTAGATAATTCACCAGTCCTTTATGGCCAGGGTTTCTTGTCATAACCACACACAAGTGGCTTTAATCTGTAGGCCTGAGATCATTCCTGTTATTTAGAAGGACTTTCTCGGGTCCAGCGCAAGAAGAACTCTCTGAAGACTGAAACCCTGAACATGTACAGATTAGTGAGCAGCAGGATTTGAGTTAAAAAACACTTTTTTTTAGTTTTATGAATGTATTTCATAGTTTAGATGATGATGATGATGATGATGATGATGATTTTAAGAAGGATCAAATTAAATTTCTGTAACAAAACATCTTATTCTTACAGTTAAGCATGACTGGATTCAAACCAAAGGCAGACAATGTAAACAGATGACAACAAACCAAAGCAGTAATCAAAAGCAGGCAAAAACAGCATGACAGGGCTTGACAATAATAGAATTTTCCAGTAATTTTCCAATCACAGCACTTCTCAAAGTGTTGGGCAGCTCTTAGTCCATTGCGATTTGCCAGCTATTACATGTTTATTTGTTTACTAATTAATGAATGAATTAATTAAAGAATGGCATGCTGCACTTTTTATCTGTTCGTAGAAGGTTTAAGAAACCATGCTGTTCTTATCCTGTTCATAGCCGTCGATTATGATGTTTATAATGTCAGAAAAGTTACGTAAAGCTTTTCCTTTAACTTTTACGAAGTACTAACAGTGGAGACTCCTTCCACTACTTCGTATGAACTGTGATACACACCTGTAACTACTGGTACAGCCAGAAATATTTTCATTTCATTGTCTGTACCGCTTATCCGATCTATTCTCGGTGTCATGTCAGGTGTCATCGGGCATCGAGGCAGGATACACCCTGAACGGAGTGCCAACCCATCGCAGGGCAGCCAGAAATATTGTTATAGAAGATTAAACACCTTTAACGCAGTCAGAATAGAGAAATGTGGAATAAACTGGATTAACTCAACACTAAAATAGTGTTAAAATCCCTATTTTTCCACCACTTGAATAAAAAGCCACAATGGCAGGGTAGAAGACCCAATTCCTATTACCTGTGTAATCTTACGTGTATATCTTTTATAAGCAGGCGCTTACTGGTTTTATTATAATGACAGGTCATTAAACTGTGCAGATCAAAAAGTGCAGCATAATCAAGACTAAATATTTTCATGGACCCTGGCTGAAATACCAGGCTATTATAAAGGTAGGAGATTTTTTCTGAGGAGATCAGGAGATTACCTGATAGGAAAAGCAGGCAGGGTGAATGTATTGAGTCCAAGAATGAGTAATAATTTGAAACAAGACAAAGCAGCTAGTTTTAAAAAGGTACTTTTTTGTTTTATTAAAGCCTTTATTAAAGTGTCAGCATCATTAATTTGCTTCTGTTCTTCCAAGAAATGGATGATGCACATGTTCCATGTAAATATAAAAATATTTATAAGATTAAAAATAGCACTAAAATCCGATGACATCACAGGAAGCTGAGGTATAAACCCTGGATAAAATGGAAGGGTGGCATAAGGAAGGGCTTAAGACCTGGCGTAAAACCTGTACTAAAATCTGATCTGTGAATCAGAAGATCCGATGTGGTTTATATCCAAGCTCTTTTATATATAAAAGGTACGCTTAGATTCTTTTTGCTTCAATAATCTATGACAGGATGCAAGTTTAAAATAGAGACGTGATATTTGAACATCATTTTCTGGACCCGTGCATAAAATAAGGATCTAAGGAGACACTAAATCCAACAGTTCCTGCTAAAGCAAGACCATGTGTGTCTGTGTGTGTGTGTTGGAGCGAAGTAAACAGCCGTATTTTATGATTATGATTATGATTTCAGGTCTGAGATAACAAACACCGAAGCTGTAAAATTCTCCCGAGGTTTTCCTCGCCTTTTAGTCCAGGACATAAACTAGACCCACCGGAGCTGAAAGAAAGAGAACTTCAGTGACTTCAGTATACACAGCGTCCTGATGACCCCGAGTTCAGGTTAAACAGGACGTGAAAGGAAAGTGGAAAGATGGAAACAAGAGAAAGTGGAAACAAACCTTAACTCCTTTCCTGATTAAGCTGCTATAAAGGGCAAGGATTGTTAAGTGCAACAGTATGTTGAATTGTAACCTCATACGGAGTCAATGTGCCGTAATCAAGCATGTCAGTTATGGAATATCAATCTCTATTGAGGTAATATTTATGTATGGCTACTTTCAAAATGGACTGCCAGATAAAACAGAGGCAAGGAGAGCTGGAATGTTTTTAAGTATAGAGGAAAGTATGCAGGGAGCAAATGGTGAACCTTACGTACAAGGTGTTGTGTGTAGCTTTTTTTCCTTAAACCACATCATCCTTTTTCATGTTTCCGGAACTGACAGGACGAAGCAGACATCCGAACAGAACACGCTCACGTAATACTGTTTTCATTCAGCTGCCTCTGTTGGGCCCTTGAGCAAGGCCCTTAACCCCCTCTCTGCCCCAGAGGCACTGCATCATGGCAGACTCTGTGCTCTGAACCCGACTTTCTAACAAGCTGAAGAAAAGACTTTCACTGTGCTGTAATCAATATGTGGGAAATGTTCTTCTACTACTACTACTTCTTCTTCGTTTCTTCTACTTCTGACCACCAAAACTAGGTTTAGGATTTGAGATTAGGGTTTAGGGTTTAGGGATAGATTTATGGTTTAGGGTTAGGGTTAATGGTAAGGTTAGGGGTTAGGGGTTAGGATTAGGAATAGGGATAGGATTATGGTTTAGAGTTTAGGGTTAGGAATTAATGTGTTCATTCTAATACATTACCATTTCCATTGCCCCAGCGAATACACAGGGCCTGGTGAGAGCTCAGGGTGATTTAACTCTAATTCAACAACGACAACAAAATAATTAATTGATGATTTTAGAACAAAGTGTATGGAATGAGTCTTCAGTGTCAGCAATCCATTACATTATCATAACATAACCCTGAATGCAACCATGAATGAGGAAAAAAAATAAGCTCACTCATATACATCATAGCTTTCACCTTTTAGCATTAAAATGCTATGTAAAAAGATCTAATTTTATTATTATTGTATAAAGTTAAATCATACTTCAAAATCAAGACTGCTATGGTATAGTCAGATATCTCCAACAGTGATCCAAGACCGCAAGTTTCCACCGAAACCATGTGCAAGATATTTGTTGGAAGAACATAGAGAACCATAACTACACTCAGGGGTTGGAGTAATCTAGACAGCACACCTACATAGGCATAAATCAGAGGGAGAGCAGTCCAGCATTACAATGCACACACACACACACACACACATAGACAGAAAGATTTGAAGCATATGTATGTGTGTCATGAACCTTTCAGTTTGAGTCAGGAAAACCTACAGGACACATATACATGTGGCTGGAGAAGATCCAAATGTGAAGCAAAATGATATGTATATACTGATCTTCTCTCTCTCTCTCTCTCTCTCTGTTTGTTCTCTAGTACTCACTTACATGCTATATAAAAAGATGGACAGGTGTGTAAATTTGCCGTTGTGATCGAAACACAGAGCCCCTGACCTCTCTGAAGTGCCTCATATCTACACAGGATTCTCACCTTCACGAAATATACTTTCGTACACTTTCTCCACCCCTCTCTCTGCCCTCCTCTGTCCTGTCTGTCTGGGTGGTTTTCTATTTTTTCCCCCTGGCTGTATTTCAGCAGTGCTTTACTAAAAGAGAATGCCTCGGAATGTCTTCAATAAAACCTAATTTAGACGTGTATGTGGCTGCCATTTCAGCAGGCCACAATGAGTTGCTAAACTGAAACCTTAATTGGAGAACTGAATCATAATAATATCTTTTAGCTAAGCATCAAAATAAACCAGAAAGACTTTGTCCTTTGTTCACAAATTGTTAGATGTGTTTCTTGTGCTCAATAAAAGTGTTGATAGATTTAAAAAAATTTAAAAAATAAACGCATTTGACTCATATGAATCAGTGGTGAGGTTTGTATTAATTCCCTTTCTTGTGTCTTTGTATTTAAGGATTTGTATTTATTTTTCCATGACAATTAAATATGTAAAAATATCAATAAATCTGTTAAAAGATGTGGATGCCATTTCTACAGTGGTGGGCTGGCCTAAACAGCAGTGATCATTTTAATATATTTAATATATTTTTCCATGAATGTGTATTAAATGATTCCCAATAGTCTATTCTCTACATTTCATAGCTTTTTTCTCGGTTGCGCTGCTTCCAGTAGTGTATATTTATGATAAGAGTATTTATCCAATCATATTTCAGCCAGTGGCTGACATCATGTATTGCCAGGCCTTCAGAATCAGGCTTAAAATAAGTGGCAATGAAATTGTTACATTAACCAATCAGATTTTGAGTTGGCATCACTGGGGCCATCTAGCAGGCATACAATTATGTCAGCAATTTCCCGTCCTTTGATTGGATGATTGGAGTAGTCAGAGGTAGCGATCCGCACAAACTAAATAATATATATATATATATATATATATATATATATATATATATATATATATATATATATATATATATATATAAGACTGAATAAAGTCCAAAACAAGATGTGTTGAGTAAAGCCCCCAACACTCCCTGCTCCACAGATGCTGCATCATAGCTGGCCCTGTGCTCTGACCCCAACCCCCAAGGATGTGATATGTAAAGAAAGAAAGAATGTATATGTGACAAATAAAGATATTTTAACCAACAGAAACCAGGATAAGACCAAGACCTATACCAACGGACAGCAAACCAATACACCTCCAAGATCAAGACCTATATCTACAAGAGTAGACCCATACCAACCTAAACCTATACCAATCACAACTAGGACAAACCCAAATCCCATACCGACCCAACACTAAGAAAATACTGAAACCCATACCACCCAAGACTTTACTATTTTTTGAGACATCACAGTTTTTTCTTTACAAAGTCAACCAACTGCTGTGTTTATTTAGTGTAGATGGAATGTCCGTGTTAATAAAGAATAATGCTGATTAAGAGATGCCAAGTCAAGAAGTTTTTTTATTGTCATTTCAACCATATATAGCTGACGCAGTTCACAGTGAAATGAAATAACTCATAATTTCTCCAGGGCCCCGGTGCTACATACATATTTCAGGACTTGGTGAAGACCAAAACAAGATGAAGACTAAATTGGTGAGAAGACCATGATGAGGGTTCAGTTCAAGAACTAGCTTTTCTTAAAATATCTGTAAAAAAAAAAAATTATATATATATATATATATATATATATATATATATATATATATATATATATATTTGAAATCTCTGGATCAGAAACAACACCTCAGCAAGACACAGTTGCAACACAGCACTACCTATCATCACTCCACCATGATCTAAACACACACACACACACATCTGTTTCTGAGTCCCTGGCAGGTAGTAATCCATCACTGGTTAATAAACATGCAGGACTGTTTCCACCAGTGATGAACACTTTGAAACGGTTCAAAGTATTTTCACAGCATCCCTGCTGAGCATCATTTTAAAAGAATGTCCGCTACGGCTTTGAATACAGAGAAGGAGTGAGGTGTGCTTCAATCTCACATGCTGATGCTTAGGTTTCTGGTGCTTGCTGGTCCAAATTAGTAACTGGTACTGATTTAGAAACAAACACATTTGCTTTTATAGCTGTTATTACGTTACCTGTGCTGTTTGGGTTTATTATAGTCATGGTGTACCTGATAAAATAAGGATTTGCTGAAATGTCTAGATACGAAAACTTTATCTATTTTAGGCCACCAAAGATTAAATATACTTGGATTTAAACACAAAGTGGTCATGGTCTAAACAGGATTTTTTTTTTTTTTAAATAATTGAACTCTACCACTTTGCTCCAAGAACCACTGGAAAATCTTCGAGGAAAAAAGGCCAATGTTAGAAATACCAGCCTGGTGTGTTAGCATATCTTCAACCTCAGTTACCTCATTAAGTTTAATCTCAGATAAACTAGTTTTTCAGTCCTGCAATTAACCATGCAATTAACACGACTCCAACAAGCTTCATCTGAAAGTAAACCCCGCCCCTTTGCATGACAATTTTTTAATAGCACTCCTTCTATTAGTATTATTATCTGTAAGACTTCCTTTTCAGTTACATCCCTACTGTCATTTGCTTTAGGATCAATGAAAAGGGGGGGGGGGAATCCCATCAGAAACAATAAAGAAAAGTAAAGAGAAGGAAAGAGAGAGAGTAGAGAGAGCAGAGAAGTATTGTTCTCTTCACAATTCCACCTTAAAATAGTGCTGAGCCAGTAGTCCCATTATTAAAATAAACAAAAGCACAGATTCAGACATAAAATATACTTCAGTTCTAATGTTTTGGATTTCTGGGTGGCGCTTCACATCTCACCCCAATCACAAGGTTACTATGTTTTTAGAATTTTTTAGAAGTTTTTGGAGTAATTTTCCTTACAATACAAGCCACATTATTGGCTCAGTTTCCACCTTAGTAAGTCTGTTTGAGGTCTAACCTGATCTAACATGACTGCCCCCCCCCCAAATCCCCCAACCCACCCTCTACCCCCACCTTCTGTCTGACAGGGAGGAATGAAAACGTAGTGGATGAGAGCAGCTTCACACACACACACACACACACACACACAGTCTACCTGAGACACAGAAAGCCTCCTCTTACATCCAGTCTTTCTCTGGATGGAATTTTGGAACTAGGATTTCTTGGAAGAAACTTGGTGGATACACAGCTTAATAATCACATGGATTAATTGTTTTGTTTTTCCCCCAATCTGGATTACTTTATTTCATAAACTTATCTTGAACTTAATGTTGTTCTGAAGTTGCAAGAATTTCCTGGAAAGTTGGTGCAGTGGGTAAGTTTCTGACATCTCACATCCATCAGATCTAGCTGGTATTTGTACTTTTTGGGCTCATTTTAGTGAAATCAGTGGTATCAGGAAATGTGTGTGTGTGTGTGTGTGTTGCCTTTATATAAACAGTCGTGACTGCAGTGATTGCTTTCTCTCTGTCTTTCTCTGTACAATTCCTGTTTAGTGTTATTTCTGTTTTCTTCTAAACTTTTTTCTTCATTCCAAACGAATGCTGCTCTGACAATACTACATTTTCTTAGCCAATTCTTATTTCACCAGTAAATTCAAACAGCACAGGTAAGTTCATAAACTGCGAAAGCATGTGAGAATCAGCACACGAGTGAATAGGAATCTGTGAAAGTTATCATATGAATTAGATATGAATCAAGTGACAAATCAAAACAAGTGAAGATCATCAGAAAAGAATCACATGTGAAAAATAGGTGAATTGTGTGGACTGAATCCAAGGTGACTCGTATGTGGAATTAAAAGAATTTTGTGAATCACTTATGAAAGCAAATGAATCATATGAAATGAATCACGAGGGAAAATGCATGAATCATGTTTGGAATAAAATGAATCATTTGAGTCATATGTGCAAACAAATCAGTCGTATGAAATGAATCACAAGTGAAAAATATATGAAGCGTGGAAAGAATCAGATCTGAAATGAAACGGATCATGTGAAAAGAGTCCTAGGTGAAAACAAATGAATCATGTGAAAAGAATCGCTTGTTAAATTAAACGAATCGTGTGAAAAGAATCGCATGTGAAATTAAATGAATCGTGTGAAAAGAGTCATGTGAAATCAAATGAATCATTTGAATATAGTCATATGTGAAAAGAATCGCATGTGAAATTTAAATGAATCATGTGAAAAGAATCAGATATGATATTTGAATAGTAGTACCCTCATGGGGGGGGGTATGAAATGTGTAGGTTTCACGTGTGCATCACGTAATTATTCAGGTATCAGATATAAGTTTTGTGGTTTTCTGTTAGAGTCTAAAAGGATGGTTTGAGAAAGACAAAGTTTTTTTTTTCTTTCATCCTCTTCTTCTTTTTCATCTTCTTGGTCTGATGTTTTGAACAGTTATCTATTTTGACGCGTGAAGAACGCCAGCAAATTGTTCAGCACGAACATCATTTGAATGCCACATGCGGGTTTTTATTGCGGGGGGATGACATTGCTTCTCCACCTACAGCTCTGCACTGATGGACGCGCGAAGCTGCAGCATTTAAAAAGGACTGCATGCGAGACGCGCGTCCGTGTCGTGTCCAAGATGCACGCTCTCCGCGGAGGCTCGCGCTACCTGCGCGCTGGATTCTTGGCGCTCGTGCTGTTTCTGCTGGAGGCACGGTGCGGGAGCAGCGCGTGCCCTGCGCCGTGCGTGTGCCACGTTCCCACTGAGGTGCACTGCACGTTTAGGTCGCTGAGCATGATGCCCAGCGCGGTTCAGCCAGATGTGAAAAGAATTAACCTGGGGTAAGACGAGCTCTCTCTCTCTCTCTCTCACACACACACACACACACACACACACAGGCTAACTATTGCTAACTCTAATCTTTACCTTAGTCACCTAAAGGAAAAAAACTCATTTATTTTATTTTATTTACTTTAATTTATTTATTAATTAATTAATTAATTAATTAATTAATTAATTTATTTATTTATTTATTTATTTATTTATTTATTTATTTATTTATAATGTAATTTTATTTTGTTTTATTTTGTTTTATTTTATATATTTATTTATTTATTCATTTATTTATTTTATTTACTTTAATTTTATTTAATTTTTCTTTTTTTTTTTGTTTTTTTTTTTGTTAGTTTGTTACTGTATTTGAATTTATTTTATTTATTTGTTTATTTAATTTAAAGTTGGCCAGGACAATGGAATATCTGACCATTTTCACATTTTGTTTCAAGATATACAAACACACGCAGTCACTCATTCACACTTGCACATGTGTTGTGTTCTACTCCATCTCACTGAATCCCCACTTTCAGCTTCCATCGAAAAGTAAAGGTCCGTGTTTACATGCAGAACATGCATATTCCAGCTAATAATCCTTCTTATTTTTTTCTCTTTTTAGCTACAACAGTCTAACAATCCTAAAGGAACACGAACTGTCAGGTCTGAAAAGCTTGGAGTTGTTAATGCTGCACAGTAACACCATCCAAACGATTGAGGACCGGGCGTTCAGCGACCTTAAGGCTCTGCAGGTAAATGACCTTTTTTAAACTCGTCCGGTTTGGATGTGCTGAAATGCTGATGCTCGGGATGTGTGCATATGCGCTTCAGCTGTTCGGTTCACGACACATTGCGAAGACAAGCAGAAATAAATCTTTGCACTGGAACAAAACACTTGGACCTCAGGTTGTTTGTTTCCAAAACAAAACAAGTGGGTTGAATGATGGTCAGATGCTAAAATGAAACAGATGATAGATGAAAGGATGAGTCATTAATTCTAAATTAAAAAATATAATTAATGGAATACAGTCCCGGAGTTGTGTAAAGGGCTTCAACTGAAAAAAATTGTGAACTGTTGTTACAGAGTACTATAGTATACTGTATGTCATATACCATACTATGATACTGCAATTAGGAACGTTGTGCTGGTGCTAAAGTACTGATTAGAGCGTACTGGACAGTATTTCAGGATGCTTTTTTCCAAAAATCTGCATTTTAACAAGAAACAAAAGTCAAAACATATGTAAATAGAGTAATGATGGCTCATAATCAAAGACCAAAACATAGGTAAACACAAGACTTGGATGAAAGCACCAACAAAATGCCGCAGAAATGTCAAAGGCATTCTACTGTGCGATATAATGCCCGAGAAAAGACTGTGAATCCCGGCCAAACTTGACGTTTCACGTTTGTATTTTTTCATGTAAGTCAGTCGAGGTAAAATTTCAAATAATCTCCAACCACAAAACCCATACTGATGCCCCACAAGCATAAATAAACTGCAGCTTACTAATGCAAGAAACATGTGCAAGACCTCGAAACAAGTAACAAACGGTGCAGACCCGCGGCTAGAATGGACCAGTACGTTAAAGAGGAGCAAGCATGCCAATGTTTGTGATTATACATAATATGATTAAAAGAGTAAGATAAAGAATAAGTCAGTATGCTTATATACAGAAGATTAAATATTCTGCCTTACTGGAGATTAAGCTTTTGCTCAGTTAGTGTTTTGAAAACCAAAGAAAATGATTTTCCCTTGAGTACTATAAAGTTAAAAATAAAAATAATGTGAAAATTTAACACACCAGGACTGTAAATGTAGGAGTTAACTTCAAGTGAGCTGTAAGCAAGGCAGCACATTTACAGCTTAAGAGCCATACTGTTAAATTGAACCAAAATTACACTGATTAATTTGATTACTATTCATGCAGCAATAAATTGGGAATATGCTAATCTTCTGCTAGTTTTTTCCTTTATATTAAGGCTTTTCATCTTCTCATATCACGGTATTATTATTTCATTTTTAGATTACCCCTTGCTGTTTTTTGTTTCGATGTTGTATACAACATCCATATGTTCTATATTCTATTCATATTCATATTCTCACTGATTTTTTTTTTCCTGGCAACCTCTTTTCTGAAAATCTCAGAGGTATGAAATTCGTAGAGGTAATTTGCACTGCATCTGAATGGCATGTGCAGAAAAACAACATAACTACCTGCATAACTGAACCCTCAATACATGTATATACTGACATAACATGTCTTGTCATCAGTTTGTCAGTTGTCATGTGCACTATACAGTTTAAGTGCTTAATGAGAGTTTCTTGATGACTTTGCCTCCTTAGGTATTAAAAATGAGTTACAATAGAATCAAAGAGCTGCGCAAAGATACATTTCAAGGCCTGGAGAATTTGTTGCGTCTCTATATGGACCACAATACCATCGAATTCATCCATCCAGAAGCTTTCTACGGTCTCACCTCGCTACAGTTAGTCAACCTCGAAGGCAACATACTCCAGCAGCTTCATCCAGATACGTTTATAACTCTGAGATACAACCAGATATTCAAATATTCATCTATCAAGACGATATATCTCTCAGAGAATGCACTGACCACTCTACCTGCTACAGTGTTCACTGGTTGCTACCAGCTAGAGAATCTCTTTCTCAGTGGAAACCCTTGGTCATGTGATTGTCGAATGGACTGGCTTGCAGCATGGATGGAAAGGAATCCAGGTATGGTTGACAGAGCCTTTTCCTTCCAATCACTGCTGTATATATTGAACTTATGAATCTAGCCGATTGCACACAAAATATTGACTTCCACTTATGATTAGCTGCAAGGCAAGTGACAACATAACAAGAACATTGTTTTTAATGTTTCCTAATCATATGTTTTTGCTAAAGTAGACCTTCAGCACACACAAAGTGTCCAAGGCTTTTACAGAGAAGAATGCAAATTTCTGTAGAAATTGTAACTATTACTTGTTCTCACCTTGTTGCTTCTGCCTAAAACATCAGTTTTGTTTTACAGGTGTCCTGAAATGCAAAAGAGACAGAAAGCTTTTTGTAGAACAGGTGTGCCCCATGTGTGCCTCGCCACTTACCTCCAGAGGCAGTAATATTATTTATCTGTCAAGTCAAGCCTACACATGTTCTAAGCCATGGATTCATTCCCATTTGAAACAGAGAAATATCACAATGGAGGAGAACAGCTACACCCCAGTTCTTCCCAAAGACTTTATAGCTCCAATAGGGATGATGGAAATGAAAATCACAGACCAGTTTAACAATAATGCCAGCGTCACCTGTGTTGTACAGAGGCCAGGGGGTTTGGACAACTTGAATGTAACCAAAGGAGTAATAGGTGACGATGTTACAACACTGAGTGCAACTGTGTCTACGTCGCTTGTTTGTAATATTGATTATGATCACATTCATCAGCTTTGGGGCATCTTGGCCTCTTACAGTGATTCCCCAATGAGACTTGAGAGGGAGTTACTTCTCACTATGTCACCAGAAATGATCTACAACTACAAGCAAGCAAGAACGTCTGATCCTGAGCTGAATGAAATTTTCACAGAGATTGAGGCAGAAATTAAGGCAAATCCTGCATGGTTACTTCAGGGTACCATTAACCTACAGCTGGACCTTACTACCACCACGTATTCAACACTCCATGTAAAGTATTTCTCCAATATTGAAATAAATATTGAAAGCAATAAAGTGAGGAGAGACCGATTCAGCTGGACAATGATCAAAAAGGATAACCAGACCAAGACAGAGTTTTCAGTACTTTCTGGTGGCGTGGCTGAACTGAACTGTGAGACTTATGGTGATCCCAAACCCTCCATAGAGTGGATATTACCAGATGGAATAAAGGTGCGTGCACCATATAGCAGTGAGGACCGGAGGATAGTTATATTAGACAACGGGAAGCTTACGTTACGAGCAGCAGATAGCTCAGATTCCGGTATTTACCACTGCATTGCCACTAATTATCTAGACGCAGATGTACTTTCTTTTAGGGTTACTGTACTGTCCCCAGATGTAGAGGAGGAGGAGGCCAACGGTGTTCAGCATTCCCGAACATTGGGAGGGAGCTTAGTTCTTGACTGTGAAACAAATGGTACTCCACAAGCCTCTATTCAATGGATACTACCAGACCACACAGTTGTGGACCGGCCTTTTGGAAACAAGAAACTCTACCCAAATGGTACTTTAGCAGTACATCCACTGACTGAGAGAGACAGGGGTTTTTACAGATGCCTAGCTGCTAACCTTCTTGGGGTGGATTTATTAGCCTCCCTAGTAACTGTTTCTGATGATCGATCAAAAGTTGTTCCACTGACCAACATAGATGGCTCTGGTGATGATGTAGAGGAAAGTACAGAAAATAGCCAAATACTTTACAGTGAAGGGTTTTCTAGTAGAATTAACCAGGAATCGAGGACAATTACTTCAGATAGACCATACCCCAGGCTCCGGCCCTCACTTCGCCATGGAGTAACAAATAGAAGGGGAGGTAACAGACACACTGGCTGGTCTAGAAGGGTGTTTGACAAAGCATACAGGAGAGTAGACCCTGAGAGATTAGCAGATTATATCAAGAGAACTCAAAACAAAAAATCAGGGAAAGATGGAAGTATAAACCTATCAGATAAATCCCAAGCTAATGTTGATCTTTCTGTTGATGATGAGACGGGTTCAGGAAATGCTGTGTTTGAAGATGAGGTTTCCTTGCCAGATCAAGCAATATCAAGTACAGAAAATCCAGAAAATACTGATGGTAGTTTTATGACCACATATCACCTGCTAGAACATGATCAAAATAAGGCTACTGAAATCACAGAGGTACTAAGTGATGATTTAAGCAATGTTAGAGCAACAACAGAAAACATGAGAACAATCACAACAGGTTCCTACTCTTACACAGATGCCAGCCCAATGGTGCCAAGTGTTACTCTTAGCAATTATGAATTTCAAAATGATGAGACAACACCTTTAATAACCACCCAAGATTATGAAGTTGGTCCTAGTAGCAGCAAAGCCTACATTTCTGAAAGAAGCACAAATAAACCTCTGCAACCATTTACCATGAAATTTACAGTTACTGAGACCATGGATGAAACAGAACTGCAGTTTTCTGGTGATATGCCAGAGACTGTAACTGAGGTATTGCCAAATATCAAATTACAGGGCCCTAATGTGACGCCAGTGCTGGATCGACCAACACAAAGGGTAAACCCAGTAGTACACACGTCTACAGACCCTGAGAGTCAAACCACTTTTACAGCAATCACTACGACAGAAAGAGAACAAGATGAGATCACGTTTCATACTACTCAAAAAATCAAGTCTCCGCATCTGCCTCCTGGATCTACCATCATCTCCCACCAGCAAATCCAAATTATTCCTCCTAATAAAAAGCGACCAGGAAAGAGACGGAATTTTTTCAGCAGGCGCAGAATTATTCGTCCGAACAAGATTACAGATATACAGTCCTTACTAGATAAGCTCAAAAGACCATCTGTAGAGTATGAGATTAACTCCACTGTTCCATACACAGTGGAACTGACCACAAATTTGGATAACGTGAAAGGTAGAATGCCAACTCTAAAAACCAACACAGAAGATTCAGCTGTCACATCTCAAGTGCTGACCTCTTCTGTGGGAAAAATGGAAAAACTCATTACAACAACCCTGAGTACCCCGTTTATTACTTCATCAACGATACCCCCAAAGTCCACTACATTTATAAGTGCAGGACAATCGAAGTCAGATAGTTACACCGAATATATTCAATCTACAAATGTCCATGAGCAAAAACCTACAAAAGATCCAAAGAAAGACGTTTCAACCGCTGTTGCAACTACAACGACAACTAAGGCTTCTAAAGTCATACAGGGAAAGATACCATGGCACAGATTCTTTGGAAGCAAACAGGGTCAGCGAGAAATTCTCAAGAGACTAAGAAAACCATCTAAACCATCAATAATAATAAAGAGCACAACGGTCAGAACCATGACCACAACTGCACCATCAAGGGTTTTAACTGCCCTACCTACAGCTGAGTCAATGCCAGCACCAATGGCTGCCATACCTCCCGTTACACAAGGAAATCAAGGCAATTTGGGCATATCCCCTCATAACAAAACAAGTTTGTCAAAATTTGCAGAATCACAGAATTCTTATAAAGTCATCACTTTATTTACAACTGCCAGTCCATCTAGCAAGTATCACAAACCAACAGCTATGTACAAGCCAGTATCTACACCTACGTATGGATCCAGGGTATTTACAGCTACAGCTCACATTGCACCAATTCCACCATCCCTAACAAAGAAAACATACAAGGAAGATACAGCTGAGTTCTCAGGGTCTTACTCTGGAGGGTCTGGGGGATTTGCTGGTACATCTTCACAAATCCGAAAGCCAAATTCCCACAGACGACGTTTCAGAGGAAGACGGCCACTTAAAAAATATACCACACTATCTCCAACAACCAAATCTGCTACATTTGAAACCACCACTCAACAACCAACCTCAAAACTAACCAAGCCCTTGTATATACCTACGACAGAGGTTGCAAAATCCACTATTCACACATCATCTGACATAATAGATTTTGACAATGAAGAGTGGAGAACCAAATCCAAACCAACCACTTTCCCAAAAACTCATTCTATTACAGGTGAACTTTCACCTACAGCAAGCTTTTCTTATACAACTAATACAGCAATGCCTTACATCACCCAGAAGTCAAAAAAACAGAAATCCAAAGCAAGAATGAACTCAAATAAAAGAATCCCATCACAAAGAGGTGGGGGAAGGTATCAAACTCAGAGACCTATGAACAAAAACCAAGACCTTCTGGAACAACAAACAACTGCTTTGCCAGACACTAAAAGAGATGGATCTAAAAAGAGGACTAGTACTGAGAGGACACTTATCTTTGATGCAGTAACTGTTGTGACAGCAGAAGAAAACAATAAGCTTACTTCATTTCCATCCAGCAAAAATATCTCTAAACAAATTCCAAATACTTATGATCACACCACTGTGTATGACACTATATCATCAACTACCAATGCATTTGAATCATCTACAAATGATATAACATCTAAGCCAAGAATCATTGGTGGACATGCAGCCAGTTTTACAGTTGAATCAAACTCTGATGCTTTCCTTCCTTGTGAGGTTTCAGGTAACCCTGAACCTAGCATCAGCTGGAAACGATTCTCCCCATATACAGGTACCCAAATTCGGAACGTTTGCAAATTTCCATTTTATAAAAATTGAGTTGTTATGCATTTGTTTTATTTGTTTGATTTTATATTCCTCTGTTCTTATTTTAGGGACTACATTGACCATTAAAGGAAAAATGGGTAAATTTGAGGTGTTCGGGAATGGAACATTGTTGATCCAGAATGCAAATGTCAAAGACCAAGGACAATACATTTGTCTGGCTGAGAATACTTATGGGTCTGACAAACTCACTGTCATGCTGTCAGTGGTGGCTTATCCTTCCCAGATATTGGAAGCAAAGGTTCGAGATATCAAAGCCCATTCTGGTGAAACAGTTGAGATGAAATGCAAAACAGAAGGAAGACCAGTGCCGGTTGTTTCATGGATTCTAGCAAACCGCACTCAAGTTAGAGGTCAAAACAATGGTCATGGCAGAGTAACGGTTACACGAGAAGGTACTCTGGTCATCCAACAGGTATCAGTATATGATCGAGGACATTATAAGTGCATTGCAAGTAACCCAGCTGGTATAGATACAGCAACCGTGCGTCTTCAGGTGGTGGCAGCTCCCCCTGACATTTTGGAAGAAAAACGGCAGCTGGTGAAGGCTGATGTTGGTCAGAGTGTATGGATGCCCTGTACAGCACAAGGAGACCCTCAACCCACAACACACTGGGTTTTGATGGATGGGATAGTTGTATTGCCACTTCACACTAGCTCCAGAGTGTACTCATTTCCTAATGGCACCCTTCACTTGAAAAACCTGGGTGTCTCTGACAGTGGAAAATATGAATGCATTGCAACTAGTTCCACAGGATCTGAGCGCCGAGTGGTCACACTATCGGTTGAAAAAATAGAAATTGCCCCCGAAATTATTGAAACATCTGGCAGGAGGACTGAACTGGCATATGGCAGCCAACTTCGTCTGAACTGCACTGCAACTGGCATTCCCAAACCCCAAATTATTTGGAGACTTCCATCCAAAGCCCTTGTGGACCAGTGGCACAGGTAATTGACCCTTTTATCAAATATCTTAATTCAGAAGGTGAAAGACTTGGAACTATTAGTTGTAGCACTCTCATCGCTGTTTGTTCTTCTATATCATCTAAATGCACCACTCTCTTCCTTACAAATCTTTTTTCCATTGGCTGTGGTGTATAGTATAGGAAGTGTATAGGAAGACTAGAGTCCATGGTGATAGATTAGGTTCTAAAGCAGGTTTCTTATTGGCTTAACAAAATCTCACTTTCTTTATTGCAGAATGGGCAGTCGTATCCAGGTTTTGGAGAATGGCACGCTTGTCATTGACTCAGTTAGTGATAAGGATGCTGGAGACTACCTTTGTGTTGCACGCAGCAGTGCTGGAGATGATCTACAATTAATGAAAGTCTCTGTGCCCATGAAGCCAGCTAAGATTGAACCCAAGTTTGCTGGGAAGAAACAGGTACCATATGGCAAGGAACTAAAGGTAGACTGCAAGGCTTCTGGTGCCCCTGTACCAGAGATTTCATGGGGCTTGCCAGATGGCACACTGGTCAACAATGCTCTTCAAGCTGATGGAGGAATAAGAAGTAGATCTAAACGTTATATATTGTTTGATAATGGAACTCTTTACCTGAATAGGGTGGGGATGGATGAAGAAGGTGACTATACATGTTATGCAGAGAACACCTTAGGCAAGGATGAAATGCACGTTCACATCACTGTTGTGAGTGCAGCACCTCGTATACGCCCCTCACCCCTCACTTATGCCAAAGTCAAGCCAGGAGGGAACATCCGCTTTGACTGTGAGGCCATAGGGGAACCCAAACCAAAGATTCTGTGGATGCTACCATCGAGTGACATGATTGCTGCATCAAATGAACGATATTTGATGCATGTCAATGGATCTCTTGATATCCGCAATGTAAAATTAGCTGATGCTGGAGAATATGTTTGTATAGCTCGCAATGCTGCAGGGGATGAGAGCAAAGTATACAAGTTGGAAATGGATGGAAATCCACCCATCATCAATGGCTATTACCAGAACAGGACAGTTGTTAAGGATACAGCAGTAAAATATTCTAGGAAGTTCATAGACTGCAAGGTAGAAGGAGACCCTCCTCCAAAGATCACATGGATAATGCCAGACAATATCTTTCTTACAGCTCCTTACTACGGGAGCAGAATTAATGTCCACTACAATGGGACTTTAGAAATACGCAATGTTAGACCTACAGATACCGCTGAGTTTATCTGTATGGCAAGGAATGATGGGGGTGAAGCTGTCTTGGTAATACACCTGGAGGTTACCAACCAACTTATGAGGCCTATCTTCAAAAACCCCTTTAATGAGAGGTTGGTGACCCGACTAGGGAAAACTACAGTACTTAACTGTTCTGCTGATGGAAACCCACCTCCAGATATGATCTGGACTTTACCCAATGGTACCCAGTTGATTGGAGGGCATAATATAGGATCTCAACATCAAGTGGGCAGTGATGGCACATTTATCATACATAATCCAAATAAAGGGGATGCAGGCAAGTATCGCTGTGCTGCAAAGAACAAGGTGGGATACATTGAGAAACTAATTATTCTAGATGTTGGACAAAAGCCTTACATTCTGACACGTCCGAGAGGGGTTATTCGCAGCATGTCTGGAGAACCCCTGTTCCTCCACTGTTTGGCTGATGGAAGCCCTCGTCCCAGCATCCTTTGGACAATGCCAGGAGGTCATGTCTTAAGCCGTACTCAGATCACTGGTCGCTACCAGCTAATGGACAATGGTACACTGGTCATCCATCAGACCAATTTACACGACCGTGGGACTTACATGTGCCGTGCAAAGAATAATGTAGGGGATGCACTTCTAACTGTGCCTGTCATCATAGTTGCCTACATACCCCGCATCGCTAATGGACCCCCACCAAACATAAGGACAACAACAGGCACTCCAGTGCAACTAACCTGCGTTGCTGTTGGATTACCAAAACCAGAAATCACCTGGGAACTACCTGACCGATCAGTTCTCTCTACAGCTGGAAAGGGACGTTCTACAGGCAGTGAGCTACTCCATCCTTCAGGCACACTTATTATTCAGAAGCCAACAAGAGCTGACTCTGGTGCTTATAAGTGCTTAGCAACTAATCATCTTGGAACAGTCACCCGAGTCACATATCTGACGGTTATTTAAAAGAGCCAATAAACATAAATCAGTCCTCTTTAAATCTTTAAGACAGTTGTCAGACACTAATGCTTCCAAAAATTCCTCTGTTTATTAAGTGCTGTTGTGGCATAATCCTAAATTTAGAGAGCTATCAGTAGTAAATGTTTTACATTTATTTAACCATATATCACTCTAAGATTCACATGGGTGCTATACCAAGAAAGATGGAGAAAGATGGATGTATTAAATAGACTACACCGATCTGCTATTTGGCATGAACGTTGACATGAATTTGCAACAAGGCCCTGAATTCTGCAGTCAAAGAAATACTTTACAACCAAGTAGTTTTATGTTGAAACGATATGTGGCACTAATCACAAGTTCTAATACATGCAGAGCTGTAGGAGATTGCTATGTATGAGATTTCACTGCTTTCTAAACTTTTACTGCCCATGTAATAAGTAATCTAGTGAGCAGCTGACATCAATCACCTATTTTTCTTTTCAATATATTTTGTAGTACAGTTTATGTTGATGTAAAATATTTGCAAGTTACAACATTTTAAGACTGAATTAATATATTTTGAAAAATATCACAGTTTTTATGTGATTGATAGTATAGATCAGTATACACGTATAGTGGTCTCATTGTTATATTTTTACAAAAGAAACAATAGTGTTTGTCACTATATAAATGGCTTTTGAATTCTTTTCTGAAATACTTATATCTGTGTTTAATATTTATGTGGCTTTTATACATTATAAAATATTTCATTAATATTTCACTTCATTTTAAATTTTTTTTGTGAAATGTCAGTGTTTGTAGAATCAATCCTATTTTTGTTTTCAGTAATATATATTATATATATATATATATATATATATATATATATATATATATATATATATATATATATATATATATATATATATATATATACTGTATATATAGGGGCAACAAATGGAAGGTGGACAATACCAATTTCTACATATTAAGGGTACGGAAAGGGTATTGAAATACACTTTAAAACTTAGAATTCAAGTAATTTTAGCCCTTCAGAGACTTTTAAGTTAGGATTTAAAATAATTTTCCAAATTGCTAATGGTACAGAATTGGTGATTTTTAATATTTTACAAACAAAATCTGTTAGCATTATTGTCTTTTTTTATATATATATTACTACATTAATTGGCACAAATTCTCACACAAATGTCTACCAGGCATTATTTTATACAGCACATTATCCCATCTCCAGCCTTCGTTTTATTAACTCTTCAACAGTTCATCGAAAGTTATTGAACTCTGAATGGGCATTATAAATTTCAGTTTTTTCTTGTTTTCAGACAAAACATCTTCCATTATATACGTAAGTCAAGCTGAAGAAGGTCTTTTCCATAAACACTGGAATGTGGACTTGATTTGTAAGCCAGAGAAACTGCTAGCATATGCTCAAGAACAATCAAGTGGTATTAGGTGGTTTGGCAAAGTATATTGTGTAACAAACAGTAATTTGGGGTAAGTTATGTAATCCTGCCTAGAAAAGCAAATCACTCATAAACTGTGTCAGAAAACATGGTTTTAGTGCTGATATTTATGTTTGAGCTCAATGATGGGTAACTGCTGTTGGGTCTTCAGTTTCTAGAAACAGCTTTCTGGCAGATTGCTAGCTTTTGTTAATTTACAATGCGGTACAGAAAGATTTCATTGGTTATCCTTGGTAACCAAAGCCTATAGATAGGTTAAGTTTGTAACTTACCTCAAATATATATTATCTGCATTTATTCATTTTGTAAATGCTTTTATGAAGAACAGTTTTCAATTACATACTTACAGAGTTGCCTAAGAGATAAACTTACAACCTTCTGATCAGTAGCCCAAAGCCCAAACAAGACTGCTGCTGAGATTTCCAAGATTTTATCATTAAAAGAATCTTTTCTTCTTTTTTTTATTACATGCAAAGAGATAGATAGTACAATCTATGGCGTACTATATTAATTATATCCTTGTTACAAATGCAAGATTATTTGTACTGGCGTTGGTTTCTTTCACTGGAGGGTGGAAGTTAAACATGTCGTTAGCTTGGCTCATTAAAATGAGCTCATCTGGGCTGAATTAGCCAGACTTTATGAGCTTGCATTTGGAAAGCTTATGCTTTCCTTAGAGCAAAACAAAAAAATTGAATACAGAAGATATAAGTTAAATCAAACAAATTAAGACTTATATAGTTGAGAAATAAGTCTTACATACTTGGAAGTCGTATAGAAGTCACATCAGTGTTGTGAAAACTTGGCAACAAGCAGTATTTATTAGCTGATTTTCTTGCTTTGGTTGGTTGACTTAGTTTTTGTCAAATGAATAAAGACTAAAAATATGTTTTAGTTTATGTTTTATGTCAAATCCATCCATGCTGTGCATTGGGTAACATCTGGCCAGTGGATTCCCCCAGTTGGAATGAGCGTTTTTGGGATTCCAGCTGGCTACAACACAGCACATGAAAAATAATGGAAAAATAAAGCTTGCCCATTTCCATCAGAGGCTCTCTCAAAGGCCTGCCATATCTGAGTTTTCCACAAACACTGACCAAGGCCACTTCTGTAATCTCTTCATTGAATGAGATGATGCTGCTGATATTTTATGTAGCATATTGAGGAATTTCTAGGTTTTAATCATATCTTTAATCAAATCTAGTGTCTTATGATATACACAAGGTAGCAGTCATTCCGTTTAATGTGACATACTTAAAGGAAGAAGAAGGTAGTGCTAAAATATCTGACTTAAATTTAAAACACACTGTTACTCTCAGTATTCCACCTGCCCTGGGAGATCAGTTGATTATGCTAAATTGCCCCAAACAAACGTAATTCATCCATCAGGTGATTATAATCTTTTCTTGTTTTTTAAGGAGTACTTCATCCTTAAATATCAACAATGAATCTAAACTAGTGAAGTAAAGTGAAGCTTGTTAGAATAAATTTGTTTGCCTAGCATTAATTTTAGCTCTCTCTTGATTAACATGTTGAAATATTTATGTAGAATTATCCCCACAGCATTCCATCACTATAACCCGTTTGGATATTTTTCACCCAGCCTGCTACGTTGATGCCGGAATTTCACAACTGTGGTTGAAAATCCGCACTTCGGTCCTACAGCCACAATGGATTGATTCATCTTTCTGTTTCCATCACAGGGTTTCCCGTCCCTGGATGTAAAGTAACGCAAAACTGGAAATTAGGAGCATAAATTCGAACCAAAGGTGTCACAAAGTATTTTTCATTGACCATTTTCAGATCAAACATATGCAGTTGCTTCCCTTGATTAATGTAGTTCCACACTGTATAATGAGCTCCAGGTGAAGCTTGGCTCAACCACATGAACTGGTCAGCACCTTTCCCAGACACCCCGAGGCCCATGGTTGATTAGTCCAGACTTCAAAATCAGTCTCATCTTATTACATCCCCCAGGGTTCAAACTCAGACCTTTAAATATAGAGCACACTTTGTTTATTTTACACTAAATACAGTATGCAACAGCACACCTTTCCTTTTGGAGCCCGGAAAAGCTTCCTGTCTCTGAGCTGACGTTTCTAATTCTCCAACCAGGCAGCTCAGTAGAGTGGTTATGGTTCATTAGGGACACGGGGCGAAGGGTCTGAATACATGCCTGCACCATGTTGTTATAGCAGTGGGTGGGCAGGGAAATAACACCATTCCCTACTGTGTAGTTACTCAATGAATGGATCTTAGCTTATGCTTTAAGCACCTTGGTGCATCTGGTTCATATTAGTCCCTAAAAGCCATTTTAATGGAGGGTCAAATATTGCTGTCTGTTGGCTTAATTAGTAGTTCATGGCCTTCAAAGGTGCTTGAGTGGCAGATTGCGGAAACCCATTGGAATTTTGCCAGTTGCTGAATTCTGGGAAGCAGCCAAAAACATACTTTGACACCTTAGTTTTAAAAATCAATAATGTCACCAAAAGCAACATTGGAATTCTATTTAGATTTCATTAGCCTTGCTAGCTATGTGTGACTTAATCACATGGTGAAAGTCATGCTTTTAACAAGTTGTAGCTATCCAGAGATCCAGAGTTAGCTAGAGATACATTGCACCCCTAAACCTAAATTTTTTGAAAACCTACATTTTTTGAAAAAAAAAAAAAAAACTTATTTAGTTTTGAAACCCATAAATGGTTAAGTACTTTCAGTGCCTATATGGTTTATGTGATAAATGTTTGGTTCTAACACTTCACACTACTGAATTATGATGAACTGCTATGTCTGCCATGGGGCTTTTTACACATTCTATAAATACGTAGCTATGGAAAGGAACCTGAGGTTACTGTGTGTGATTTTTATCTTCCACATAACAAGAAACAAATGTTCAGAAGTCTTGTTGCTTCTGTGTAAAGCATTAACCCAACATTTAATAACCAAATAGCTTCTTTAGTGGAAGTTTTTCAGTTTAGGTGTAGGAAGTAAATGAAACAAACAAGTTTTCTATGGTGTGAATGTGTTTTAAACAGAGGTTATATATATATATATATCTACACTATGTGTCTGATAAGGGTTATGAGGTTATACTCTGACCGATGTCCTATTTTACGCTCTTGTTCAAACATAGAAGGAATTTTTGGGCAATAAAAACCTAGTGCAGGTCATGAAACCGACAGAATCTCAACAAATCCAAGTTTATTTCCACACGTCCGGTGACCTCATTCGCTAGGAGCACTCAAAACATCAGTGGGACATGGTGTAGGGCTGCAGAGGAATAATAAATCTGTTGATTTAAGCTTGTGTTAATGGGTAATTACTCATTCTCACCATGTTTACCCTCGATGGCAAAGTGCGGCATCACTTTGTGGGCGTGTATAATTTTGAGGCAATAAAATCAGCAGATTATTTAGAAGAGGCTTCATTTCTGTTGTGCTGATTAAATTTCGGTTTGCGGCAGCACTGACCTGAGTGCTAGCATTGTTGAAGACATTGTTGTTTCTATAGTAACAGCTCATAAGCTTGTAAGGCAGATGCTGTACGTAATCTGAGCATAAAATCCTATTTAAACAAAGTGTTGTTATATATGTATGTATGAATGAATGTGAGTAGATTGATGTGAGTTTATTAAACATGTATGGAAGGAGTCTCCAGGTTCAGTGCTTGTTCAGTCTCAGTTTTGTTGTCTTCTGCAACAAAAAGGTCTTTATGATAGAGGAGTTTGTGTAACATGACAAACTGTGTTACTTTTCTTTTATTAACTGCAAGGAAAATAAAAACGTGAGGCTGGTTAAAGAAGGAATGTTTATAGCTGTTGTAACAGGATAACAGGACCTAGGAACTATTTTTGGAACATTCCAATACTCTAAATGCATCTAAAAATGGATGGTCTTTAATTAAAATCAACTGTTGTATTATATTATCAACTCTATATTATATTATTGTATTATATTATCAACTATTATATTATATTATATTATATTATATCATATCATATCATATCATATCATATCATATCATATCATATAATATCATATTATATTATATGTTTTAAATATATTTTAATTAATTAATTTATTTATTTATTTAATTTAAATAAATAAACAAATTAATTAATTTATTAAAAATATATAATATAATATAATATAATATAATATAATATAATATAATATAATATAATATAATATAATATAATAGTTGATATATGAGTTATAAATCTCTACCCCAGCTATGATTATTTTCCAATAACAGTAAGTCCCTTAATGGTTTACTCCTTACATAAAGTTTAGATAGAGGACAGTGATATGCTTCTGGTCGATTATACAGCACACAATACTGATGGCTGCAAATGCATTAATGTAGGAATTAATTAACCTCAGTGGATAAATACATTTGGTTGTAAAATCAAACGCCAACACACAGCTGTGTGCAAAACTGGGTCAGCAACAGAGTCCAGAACATTCCGCACCACAAACATCACACACTCCACAACAACATTTTCAAGGTGACAACCTCAGCGCTACGCCATATTACACAAATGAACACAGCAATGCACAATAAAGAATTTATTTAATTAACAACATAACTCAAACGGCGTGCTCTTTAGATGTTTCTACAATATGCTTCTCATTTTGCTTTAATTAGAAAATGTGGCACTAAAAAAGAAACTGAATCAAACCATATTCCAGTGAGACTACATTTCCAAACTGTTTCCTCTGAGAAAGTGTGTGTGTGTGTGTGTGTGTGTGTGTGTGTGTGTGTGTGTGTGTGTGTGTGTGTGTGTGTGTGTGAAATAAATCACCAGCTCACTTGGAACCACGTTATTGGAGTAATGATTTGTAGAATGAAACGTCAATAAAATCATACTGGGAACAGAGTGGGTTCATATGTGAAGAGACAGTGAAGTCATTTCTGGAAGACTTAAAGCAGCAGTACATATCTCTTAGAGCTTTGGAGACCTCTGTGGTGGATACATGTAACTGCAGGAAGTTCACAAAAACATTTTTGAACATAAGTACCCTTTTCCTATATGAATTAAGTTGATGGTTGTCAAGCTAGAGGCACCTTAGTATTACAGAAACTTTGTTAGCATGATACTGGACAAAGTGATGTTATGTATCAAGAACTAGCATGTTTAAAAAGTGAAATAAAATGTCAAACATTTATTTAACTATACCTGGTGCCCCAACCATGGAATATACCAACCACACATTTAGTCCATGTTAATGTCAAGCTGTGTAGGCAGTGGTGGCTTCAGCGGTTAAGGCTCTGGGTTGTTGATTGAAAGATCAGAATGGTGCCACTGTTGGGCTCTTGAGCAAGGCTTTTAACTCTCACTGCTCCAGAGGTGATGTACCATGGTTATCCCTGCACTCTGACATTCCAAGTTGGGATATGTGAAGAAAGAATTTGGCTGTGCTGTAATGTATATGTGACAAATAAAGGCTTCTATTCTCAGATACACCAGGATCCTACTCCTGGCTTTGATTCTGAATCCAGCATGACCCTGACCAGGATAACACGGTGTCCTCATCCCAAAAACTGCCCATAAAGACTTCACTGTATTTCTGCACACTGCACTTGTAGTACTGTTAGTACTACATGCAAGTCACCTGCACATTAAATACAACAATTTCCATTCTGTCACGTTTGTACCCTCTGAACCATTACTACAAGTATACAGTATATTATTTTATTCATTCTTCTTTAAACTTAGTTTCAGAAATTTAGCTTATGCACACTTTATGAGGAGTGGTCGGGTTTTCATTTCACTGCAAGTTGAAAACCTGTGTACGTGACAAAGATCTTGAACCTTAGTGGACGAGCAGGAAGGTAAACAACTGAGATTCATGATCCAGCCTGACTTTGACTCATAACGCTGTGTCCTAATCCTAAAAACATTGCCTCTTGGTACATAGTGTACACCTGACCATCCCTGACCAGACCATAGCCACAATTTACTACAGATGTTGGGGCCTAACTGCTGGAAAAATGGACAATAATGTGTTCCATGAGCCTTGCTAAAAAAACCACGAGAACTGAAGGCTTTTGTCCTACTTGCTCTAGACAGACAACCTATATCATACCTTTGGGTAGGGGAGACAGCTTGCTGTGCCCCCTATTTCATTTCTTCTTAACCTTGTACTGGCAGGGAGCTAAATTCCAGACCATGAAATTGTTGAAAAGTGGCCACTGTATAAAAACGCTGATCAGGCATCTGCCAGGATTGGTAATTGCAGTAACCCTACACTGAACAAACAGAGAGTCCAGGACTGAAGAAACCACAGCCATAAGGCACCAAGCTCGTTATAATTCACATGGGTGCCAAATTTGTTCTGTTTAAACCTCGATTCTCACCGATAACTAAACAATGATGAGACTAATGAGACTAATCAAAATAGTGCACCGCTCAACAAATTAACTTTCAGGGTGGGGTCATTCCATTCCCACTCCACAGTATCCAGGAAAGATTTGGTGTAATTTTTGCCATCAGGAAGACAGAGACCAATAAAAGCTAGTTGCCAATGTTGCTGCTTTTATCTCACTGGGTTGCTATGAACGAGAGGTACAACAGCAGCACTGCCAAAAGCTGTATAAAGAGACAAGCTTGTTCTAGCCAGGACTATGTAGTGAAGAAAAAGTTTTCCGCTCTTTTCCCTTCAAAGCCACACATGAGGGAAGTGTTTGTTTTGGCAGGGTGAGGACGACGGTAGCCTAGGTCGCACATGAAGGAGCTGGGGCCAAACGAAGGGGATGCAGACGATATGGGGGCCCAGGAGGTGGAAAAGAGTGGGAGTTTTTTAAATGGAAAACCAGGAGCGGTGTCAAATTCCTGCTTTTCCTTTTCTCACTCCTACCTTTGGGAAGAACAAGGCTTTAGTGTTTGTTGTATCAGGAAAGCAAAACTAAAGTGATGTTATTTGAAATTTTAGCTTTATTTTTATTCTCTCATTTCTGTACGAACTCCCAAGATAAATCTCCCAACTTTCACGAGAGCTTTAAAGCCATATGTATCACATTCAGGTTCTCAGGTTGGAAATGAAGCAGATTGTAAAATAAGGAGGGCAAATAAAACGAAACGAAAGGGCAAATCCGGAGTTAAAATATAGAAGCCAATGTAACGCTCTCGTTCCTACTGAGTGCAGATTTGTAAATTTCCACTCCTCGGAGCTGAGACTGAAGTGTTGAGTTGTTGAGTATCTTAATACCGGTGCTGGAACAGAGTCAAGAGCTATAGCTGGGAGTGAGAACAGTGAGGATTACCCAGCTGTTTTCATATGTGAAAAAACACCGCAGTGCCCCTAGGATGCGGTAGAAATCTGCAGTGTTGACAAAAACAACACAACGAACGTCATGTACAGGAAAAATCAGATATACTCTGACGAGTTATTGTCCTGAGAAGAAGATGTGGCAGCATTATGTGGTTAATAGGATGATGTGAAAGCGACACACAGACTGATAAATAAACCTCAACGGCAATAGAAGGGCTGTGTAAAGACAGGATGTAAAATCCCTTTTAATGATGCTGACACCATGTTTACAAAGTGATTCATCAGAAGTATGTTACAAATGCCACCATATTCATGTTTTAACATCTTTGTTCTGTGACTATCCCACCATTTAAGGTGGAAAAAGGTCTGGATGAGAGCAAGTCAAGTGGTTTATAAATCAAGCATATAAATCCTCAACTGTTCATCATGAAGCTACCTCAGCAGCAGGTTGTCTGCTTTTTCCGTATTACTCATCATGAGCTCATCATAAGCACAGACGCTCTTTATTGAGATTCTAAAACCTCCTGAATTCAGAACTGAGATTTGAGGCATAACAAATTGCTTCCTGCTCTTAGATCCATGGCATCCGTGGATGTATTTGCTTCTTTGTGGAACAGTGGAGACTGGGAAAGAGAAATATTGAATCCAGGTGTAAGGGTAAGGTTTAGTGGACATTTCATTGAAGTCAGACCGGCAAAGGATGGTACATGACGGCACACAGGCAACAGGCCAATGCAAAGACGTTCTCAGAGTCAGGAATAATAACTCTTAGAACCTAATAATAACAGGCTGGTTGGCAAGACTTCGCAGTGACAGAGCTAACATACTGTATATCAGATCGAAGAAATGAACCAAATCTAGGTTAATACTCAGGAGATGTCCTTTTCTGTGATATTGCTTGACCTCGGGTATTGCTTGAAATTTTCTTGAAAAATACATTTAAAGAACGAATGAACTTGAATGAATGTGAACTTCAATTAAGTAACCAATAATATGGTTAGATCTTTGCTGTTATGGAATAGATAATGCATTTTCCGACAATTTTCTGGCAGGATATGAAAATGTAGCTCTTAGAAAATGATGCTATGATGCTTGGCATAAACCCACCAATAGAGGCAGAAGAATACAAGAGAAGAAGACAAAACATTCAAAGCCATGTTGTCGCTCAGGGCCCTGAGTTTTAATTGGGACCCTGAAGGCCTGCTGTCTCTACTACACTACTGCTTCATCTTTTCTTCAGAAAAAGGAGAAAAGATGAGGCAAAACTATATGTTAGAGATCATCTAATAACCAAAAACATAGGACCAAGCATAGGATCATGTAAGACTTCTAGGAAAGCTACAACGACTGTATTGGCAATGGCAATCCTTAAACAAAACATGTGGGTTTTTTTGTTTGTTTGGTTGGTTGGTTGTGGCACAAGAGAAAGAATGCCTTTCTATTATGACGGGAAAAAGTTACGTGGAACGTGGAAGCAGATAAATGAGAGTTTCCTGTATTGTATAAAGCACACGTTGAAAATTCGGCAATTTGTGATATCTTATTTTCCATTTTTACTAATAATCCAAATTAGTGATATATTCCAAAGCTTTATTTCTGTTCATGCAACCCCATTTTCGGCACAAGCTGAATCACACAGGTTGAGTAATGGTGTGTAGTAATTATTAGCAATATTATTAAAGGATCTGCATTGCGTAATCTGTCAAACAACGTACAATATCATGCGCAGTCTACGACGTTAAAATACCGCCAGGATTTTATTGGGATCGTCTTGTACAGCGTGACGAGGTATATTCTTATAATACCGCTGAAATTGCACAGTTTACAAGAGGCTTAAGTCTAATCCTAGTGTGAAAGCTTTTAGAATTGGATCCAAGGCATTACGCGCGAGCTACCGTATAAAGACACCAGCAGCATTCGGCTGAAATGGCTGCCATTTAGCTCCGAGTCATTTTCTGAAGCAGTAAATTCCATGTCAGAACATTGTAAAAATGTAGTAATTATAGTGGTAAAATATAAAGATTAATTACATGGCCAAATATTGACCCAGAAGCTTATTCTGGGTGTGGCTCTTTACTCTTTATTATGTATGTAATATGAGGATGAGGTAGGTTGTTCTATTAATATAAAGAGCCTTTGAGGTGAAGCGTGACAAGGGACAGTGAGATTAAATTCTCTTTAACTGAGGTGTGTGTGAAGAGTAACTCTCTCATTTCCACAATGTGTACTACCACAGAAAGGTAGTAGGATCATGGTTTCATGGAACAGACACCCATGGACACCAATGGACCGCCTCTGGTGATTCTTGTTGATGTTTCATGTTAGCTGGCTGCTTGTTGGAATTTCCACCTGGTACTGTGAGTATTTTATTATACAATGATCATTTTATGAAATATACAGTTTCTTATATAAACCTTTGGCATTTCAAAATGCTGATTCTAAGCCGTCTTTTCGCTGGGTTGAATCCTTGACATGACTTCACTATTCTTGAAATAGAAACAAACTTCTGCTGATGGAGCAATAAGTCAAGATGACTTTCTTCTAAAACGAGAAGTCTGGGATAAAAGCTGATCATGTGGGGGAACAACCTTTTCAGCTCTATCTTCTTTCCTCTGAGTTAGTTTATTTATTTATTTTTCCATTCATTCATTCATTCATTCATTCATTCATTCATTCATTCAATTAGGTCAGGATCGAGATGGAAAACACTAAGTGTGAGATAAGGAATACAGTAGATAACAGACATAATGAATGAAGCATTAATTTGTTTAACAGGCATTGATTTAAGTGCATTGAACCATAAAGCAAATATAAGCTATTCAAATCTTTTCAATACTCTCAGTCTACTTAATTAAGAACATCTGTATATACATACAGTTATCTAATCAGCCAATCATGTGATCCTGTTCCAGTCATGGCAGCAGCAGCAGCAGCACAATGTGACTAACTTTATAGACTGTTGTTTATATCCAAGGAGTTTCTGAAATACTCAAACCAACCTACCTGGTACCGACATGCATGTCATGATAAATGTCTTAGCAATTTTCATTATGATGTTTGATGTTAACGTTATCCGAAGCTCTTGACATGTATCTGCATGATGTTTTGCATTGCGCTTCTGCACCATGATCGACTCTGTAGATAACTGTATGAATGTGCAGGTGTACAGGTGTTCCTAATAAAGTGGACAGTGAGTGTATATCGCTAATGCGACTCTGATTTTTATCTAGCAACATCATCTTTATCATCCACAAATTAGTGTAATTAGTTTGCATACCTTGGGAGAATTCGCAAGATGTTTACCATTTTTTAAAGAAAACAAATTTATTTTATTTCTTAAGCTCATATGAAAGGCATAACGGAATGATACACATGACACTATGAAAATTAGGAAATAATTCCTGTTCAGAAGTTTGCATACTTTTAGTTAATATTGTGTGGTGCCCCTTTAGCATCACTGATGGCATGCAGTCTTTTGTAATAATTGTGCATGAAGTCCTTAATTCTCTCAGGTGGTAGGTATAACTGCCCATTCTTCTTCGCAAAATGCCTCCAGTTCCTGTAAATGTTTTGGTTGTCTTGCACAAACTGCACATTTGAGATCTTCCCAAAGTGGCTCAATGATATTGAGGTCAGGAGCCACTCCAGAACCTTCACCTTTTTTTATGCTGTAGCCATTGGAGGGTCAACTTGAATCATTGTCATGTTGGAACATCCAAGAGCATCCCATGCACAGCTTTCGTGCTGTAGAATGCAAATCGTCTGCCAGTCATAACCTGCTGATAACCTGCTGCATTCATCATGCCATCCATTTTGACTAACGTCCCTGTGCCACTGGAGCTCACACGGCCCCAAAACATAAGAGATCCACCCCCATGCTTTACAGTGGGGATGGTGTACAGTTCACCGTAGGTCTTGTTGACTCCTCTGCAAACATAGCATTTATGGCTGTGAATATAAAGTCTCATTACTCCAAATGACTCTGCTCCAGAAGCTGTGAGGCGTGTCTAGGTGCTTGTCTGGTGTACTGAAAGCAGGCCTTTTTGTGGCCTGGGCACAGTAATGGCTTTCTCCTGGCCTTCTTACCTTCTTATTGTGCTACTTGAAACAAGAACACCACTTTATATATTTTTTTATATTTTATATATATATATATATATATATATAATAAATAATAGAATAAACTAAATAATAAATAATAAACTAAAATAATAATGGAATAAACAAATAAACATTTAAAAATCAAAAAAATATATAATGCGTGCATAAAATGCAGACAATAGCTCGATTGCGCAGTTCAAACATATGACATACTGACACTATTCTGGATTCCGAACCTCTGCACACACAGCTTGCCAGGAAACAAAAAACAGAAGAGAAAGTTTTCTTAGTTTCTGTTTTTCTAGTATGTTTACTTTTATTCTTGTTCGGAACAGACTTGTAGAAGAAGACCATCAGACTGAGAAGTACATCAAGACGGAGCTGTGTGTAACAGGTGAGTTTGGAATGACTAGTAAAGTAAAGTAAAGTAAAATGTTGTCTTCACAGGTCATTTCAGCGGTACTTCGGTGGGAATAATGCAAACACAAATGCAAATGTAGGTGTGTGCGAACTGTAATTTGGGTGTATGGAAATGTTGTGTTTTAGGTGCAAAGTTTAAACATATCCAGGATACAGCGTGGTGACACGTTACTATCAGCCTTCTAAATCTGGATTTGAGGTTATGTGGAGCTATTTTTATGTGGAGCTATCTCCAAAACAATGTGTGGAATGTTCGTGTTAATGAATTCAGTCCCTTTCTCTTACAGTGTCAGAAAATCCATTTCTCTGACGCTGAACGTTTCGATTAATCCGTCAGTACAGAGATTGAAACAGAGTATTTATTTAAGCTGTGAAGGAAAACATATAGGCGTGAATGCTACACGTACGAGAAGAGCCGGATTCAGGTCTAAAACGCAGTGTAAAACCGGATGATACTGATTTGTAAGTGTTGTATTTTAAGGCTAATCTGTATTATGTGGTTAAATATATTATCTCAATAATCTATAATCTGAGCCTCAACTCTGGCTAGAATACAAACTGCCAGTAACACAAACGTTTTCTGGGACATACACAAATATTAACAAAGCCAAGGTTCTGTCATGTTATTGTATTATATATTGAATTATAACATCCAGAAAATATATTGTTGTTTTAGCTGTCTACGTTTTCTTTTTTTTAGCTGAAATTAAATAATGCCAGAAGTCTGAGATTTAATTTACATCCAAGCAATACGAATGGTGAATGAAAATACGACCTTTCTTTTTTATTATTTTGATATATATACTATGTCACTATGCGTTATTTAATTTCAATTCTTTACTTTTTTTTTTTGTTAATAGGCCAATATTTAAGGTTCTGACTGAACAGGAAATGGATTTTATTAAATAGATGGAATAGATATATTACTTTTTATTTCAAATATTCAACATAAAGTAAATACACAAAATGTGAATGTTCTAGAAACATATAGTATCTCGAAACTGCAGACTCATACATATACACTATATTGCCAAAAGTATTCGCCCACCCATCCAAATAATCAGAATCAGGTGTTCCAATCACTTCCATGGCCACAGGTGTATAAAATCAAGCACCTAGGCATGCAGACTGTTTTTACTGCTTTTACGGAGCGGGGTCAGTGGATGCTGAGGCGCATAGTGCGAAGAGGTCGCCAACTTCCTGTAGAGTCGATCGCTACAGACCTCCAAACTTCATGTGGCCTTCAGATTAGCTCAAGAACAGTGCGCAGAGAGCTTCATGGAATGGGTTTCCATGGCCGAGCAGCTGCATCCAAGCCATACATCACCAAGTGCAATGCAAAGCGTCGGATGCAGTGGTGTAAAGCACGCCGCCACTGGACTCTAGAGCAGTGGAGACGCGTTCTCTGGAGTGACGAATCGCGCTTCTCCATCTGGCGATCTGATGGACGAGTCTGGGTTTGGCGGTTGCCAGGAGAACGGTACTTGTCTGACTGCATTGTGCCAAGTGTAAAGTTTGGTGGAGGGGGGGTTATGGTGTGGGGTTGTTTTTCAGGAGCTGGACTTGGCCCCTTAGTTCCAGTGAAAGGAACTCTGAATGCTTCAGCATACCAAGACATTTTGGACAATTCCATGCTCCCAACTTTGTGGGAACAGTTTGGAGCTGGCCCCTTCCTCTTCCAACATGACTGTGCACCAGTGCACAAAGCAAGGTCCATACATGTCATCCAGACATGGATGACAGAGTCTGGTGTGGATGAACTTGGCTGGCCTGCACAGAGTCCTGACCTCAACCCGATAGAACACCTTTGGGATGAATTAGAGCGGAGACTGAGAGCCAGGCCTTCTCGTCCAACATCAGTGTGTGACCTCACAAATGCGCTTCTGGAAGAATGGTCAAAAATTCCCATAAACACACTCCTAAACCTTGTGGACAGCCTTCCCAGAAGAGTTGAAGCTGTTATAGCTGCAAAGGGTGGACCGACGTCATATTGAACCCTATGGATTAGGAATAGGATGTCACTAAAGTTCATATGCGAGTCAAGGCAGGTGAGCGAATACTTTTGGCAATATAGTGTATATAGTACCTTACGCCAATGGCCAGATTTAAGCCAGCACTAATCCATAGACCAGTTATTGGTGGTTAAGTTATTAGCTACTGATGAAAAGGTTGAGATCAAATGACAGCATTGCCTCTGCAAGTTGCCTTTATTTAACTCCTGAGCGAAAGGGTAACCGCTCGGCTGCTTTCTTTGTCATCCTGAGTGACCTGCATGCAGGATTTCACACTTCGTGATTAAAAATAGAACTGCTCTCAATACAAGTGAACTAATACGGTGTTTAAAAGGTATCTTTAATAGAATGTGTGAACAGAAGTGCTGAAGTGTTTATTTGCATTCTCACTTCCCTTCTCTATGCACCCTTTGCAAAGTCCTTCACACACAAGCAACTTATGGCACCTTGCATAATGGTGCTACTTTGCCTGGTCAAGATGGTGGCTTTCATGCTATCTGTTAAAGGTAGTGTTTAATGTTAAGTGTGAGGTCATTGCTAGCAGCAGCGGGTTGTCTACTGATGAGTACTAATAGGTCTAACAGGTTAGCATGTTTTAGCTGTTACCACAGTGAAACAGAATCAAATGTCATTCTTGCTATCAGATAACCCTTTCTTTTAATATTTATTCACAGCAACCCTGCAACCAATGGAGCTCACAGAAGGAACATCACTGAGCCTGGTGAATTTCAGGAACCTGACTAATTCCTCATGGCAAGGCTGTTCTCGCAATAATGTCCTAAAGACAACGGTGTTCCCCATCCTCTATTCTCTTCTTTTCTTGCTAGGAATCATCCTCAATGGCCTAGCAGCTTGGGTGTTTTTCAGCATCCAGAGTCGCTCGCACTTCATTATTTACCTCAAGAACATCGTGGTAGCTGATATCCTCATGACTCTGACTTTCCCCTTTAAGATCCTGGCTGACTCGAACATGGCCTCGGTTAGTCTCCGAATTTTTGTCTGCCGCATTTCTTCCGTGGTTTTCTACCTTACCATGTACATCAGCATCCTTTTCTTCGGCTTTATCAGTATCGACCGCTGTAAAAAGACTCTCTACCCTTTCGCCGGCACCTGTCCTAAAAAGCTGGCCTACAGGAAGCTCCTGTCTGTGGGAATCTGGGTGGCCTTGCTGGCGCTTTCCCTCCCTAACATGATCCTCACCAGCCAGACGCCTAAATCGGACCAATTTAGCTGCAGTAGCCTGAAGACTGAATTAGGCTTAAAGTGGCACGAAGTTGTCAACCACGTCTGCCAGGTAATTTTCTGGGGTAATCTGGTAGCAGTAGTGGTGTGTTATACACTCATCACCAAAGAGCTGTTCAAATCCTTCGCGCGGACTCGCGTTCTGAATACGGCAGCTGGAAGCCAGGAGAGGAAGAAAAGGGTGAGAGCTAACGTCTTCCTGGTTCTCGCAGTGTTCTTCATATGCTTCGTGCCGTTCCATTTCGCCCGAGTTCCTTACACCCTGAGCCAGACGAGGGAGCATCATTTCAACTGCAGACAGAAACTTGTCTTCTTCCAGGTGAAAGAGAGCACACTGTGGCTGTCTTCTCTGAACTCTCTTCTAGACCCCCTGATCTATTTCTTCCTCTGTACCTCCTTCAGAGACTCGCTGTTCAAAATCCTACGCCTCTCGCCTGGGATGTGTGGGGCATTGCAGCTCAGTACGGATACTCCTGCGGACAGCAACCTTGTGGGAAACCGTTCGACACAAACATAGTCATGTGACTCTTACAAATGATCCGGAATGTGAAGTTTTTAACCTCTTTTCTGTATTTTATATAGTATAATACAGTATAATATACTTTCCAGAATGCGCTGTATTTTGCTATGAAATTTTAAAATGTCTTAGGAGGAGGAAAAGTCACTTAGACACTTTAATGCTTTATATTCAAAATAAGAGCTTAACAAAAATGTTCGTAAGTCCAGACATTTTAAAACGATTAATAATCAACAAATTAAAATGTAGAAATCTTAATCAATTAACCAATTGTAACGACCGACTAACTCGCTTGACTTTTGCTTCTACGTCACTAAATATATCTTTAAATATCTTTCAACTGTATGTGTGTGTATTTTTTTTGTTTATTTTATTTCTTAAACATTGTCAGAAAGTATTTTTCTGCATTTTTCTGCAGTTTCACGGGTGTTTCACGACATTAAATGTGATTATAACCAGATAAAAAGGATGCTGTGTTGTTCTTTCATGAATAGAAATGTAATGCTTAGTATTGAGTAAGTTCCTGATACACTTGGGCTAAATTTCAAATCTTCCAGAAACCCAATTGTGTAAATTCTGCTGAACAGGAAATTACAAATAAAAAATTACAAACCTCTGTTTCATATAATAAATATTTCTGATACCACCAGTAAGTCTAAAAACACACACACAAAAATTTCTTTAAATTTAAAAAAAAAAATGTTTTTAATTAATTTCTCAAAAAAAAGCTTTACCTTTAATAATAGTTAATGAGACATTGCATAAAAAATGATACTATGGTGCCAACAATACTGCATCTTCTTGTACAAGAGCTGATCTGTGTTGAAAGAACTCTACCACAGAGCTAAAATTAGGAAGGAAGTTTAATCAGTATTGTGGCCAGCATGCATTCAAGCAGTGAGAAGTCTGAACTATTATTCCATTTCCCCATCAAGATAAAAGAACAGAAGGGACAGAAATTAAAGGCTGGACTCCACTAGATCCCTGAAGGTGTGCTGTGGTATCTGGCACCAAGATGTTAGCAGCAGATCATTTAAGTCCTGTAAGATGCGAGGTGGGGCCTCCATGGATCGGACTTGTTTGTCCAGCACATCCCACACATGCTGGATTGGATTGAGATCTGGGGAATTTGGAGGCCAAGTCAACACCTCAGACTCGTTGTTGTTCTCATCAAACCATTCCTGAACCATTTTTACTTTGTGGCACGGTGCACTATCCTGCTGAGAGAGAGCCATCAGGGAATACTGTTTCCATGCAAGGGTGTACATGATCTGTAACGATGCTTAGGTAGGTGGTACGTGTCCAAGTAACATCCACATGGATGGCAGGACCCAAGGATTCCCAGCAGAACATTGCCCAAAGCATAACACTGTCTCCGCCGGCTCGCCTCTTTTGATAGATACTGACCACTGCAGACCGGGAACACCCCACAAGAGCTGCAGTTTTGGAGATGCCCTGATCCAGTGGTCTAGCCATCACAATTTGGCCCTTCATCAAACTCGCTCAAATCCTTACGCTTGTCCATTTTTCCTGCTTCTAACACATCAACTTTGAGGACAAAATGTTCACCTG
Organism: Hemibagrus wyckioides; assembly: GCF_019097595.1. Lineage (NCBI taxonomy): Eukaryota > Metazoa > Chordata > Actinopteri > Siluriformes > Bagridae > Hemibagrus > Hemibagrus wyckioides. The sequence goes on from NC_080729.1 coordinate 4,703,367, forward strand.
CTGCCTAATATATCCCACCCACTAACAGGTGCCATGATGAGGAGGATCATCTTATTCACTCTTATTCACTTCACCTCTCACTTCTCAGAATGTTATGCCTGATCAGTTTATATACATTGTGAATTTTTTTATATAGTTGTTCATATTTAAGTCTTTTTAAGTCTATCCATAATACATCTTATTTAGCAAGGCCCTTAATGGCATAGATATATTAAATAAAACATAAGACCACACTTCCTGTTTTCATTTCTTCTTATCATTCATAATAACCTCATTTTCACAGAGCAAGTAGCAGGAAGCAGGCCATGTTTTTTTTCTGGATGTTTAAAAGCCAGTATTACTCTTTAGAAATGACACGAGAAGCAATCTGGGTGCTTAAAAACAGCAGCCTGAGGAAATGTGTTGTCTGTTAGTGACCACTACTGGTGAAAGAGGAAGTCAGGCAAGTTGTCTTTGCTTTTGATCAGCAATTATTATGAAGAAAGGCATTATAGGAAATGATAGATCTTAGAAAGGTTCGATTATTTTCTTTCTCACTTTCTTTCTTTCTTTCTTTCTTTCTTTCTTTCCTTCCTTTTTTTTATTTCCAGAGCATGGCTATATGGTTTTTAATGCACCAGAATAAGTTCAGCAGCATTTACTTCTCAGTATTAATGCCACCAACAGAGAAGTTGTCATGCAAGTGGGTGTGTTTCATCACTTAGTCAGCCTGTTAACCAGACTTGCTTCACAGGGGAGGATACAGATGAACAAGTGGCACACACAACATCAGAACAGTTTAACACTCTCACTTCTTAAGAGGTATGTGAAATATTTTCCTACATCTAGGATCAGAATAAGTTTATCCGAAAACTGAAAAAAATAAGTTTATTATTATTATTATTATTATTATTATTATTATTATTATTATTATTATTATTATTTTATTAGTGAATATCAACATTTTAAACTTTTTTCTAATTTTTTTGGTTTCTTTTTATTGTTTTTTTTTTTATTATTATTATCAAAACTTCACTGCTAACCATCGAAAAAGACTCGCAGAAATATATATCCTGTTTGTTCCCTATAAGAACGCGTCACTTTATTTAGACATGATTTAAGTTGAAGGAAATTAAAAAAAAATAAAAATAAAAATAAAAACTCAGTAAACATTGCTTGTTTATCTCAAATAGTTAGCTATAATCTATTGGAAACAAATCTACACTAAATCGTTTATAAGTCCTCCAGCAATGCGCAATATGCAGCGACTTCCTTCTAAGTTCTATCACAGCAAGGTGGTTACAGTGGGCAGCATCCTTACCTCACATCTCCAGGATCGCAGGTTTGATCCTGAGTTTCTGTGATTTGTTGTTTCTTAAAATCCTCTGAGTAGGTGGACTGACTAAGATAAATGACCTCTTAGTGTGTATTGTGAGCTGTTATAGAAAAGCATCCTATACAGGGTGTGTCCCCGCTTCACACCTAGTATTATTATAGGTGAGAAATGTATCTTTAATATGGTATGAAATCTGTTTTAATTGGCACAGCCTAAAACTGTCATCTTTCTGATAATTAGGTGCTTAGTGGTTAAGGTATTAGACTACTGATCGGAAGGTTGTGGTTTTGAATTGCAGCTCCACCAGGCTGTCTGTAAGCAAGGCCTTTAACCTTCAATTGCTCAGTTGTATAAAATGTAAATCGCTCTGGATATGGGCGTCTGCCAAATGCGGTAAATGTAAATCAGCGAATCGACTCAAATGCTGTTTTCGAACCGCCATGCTGTATATAAGCCTGGACTAGAAATGGTTATGCTGAAGATTTTATGTGCACTTCTTTTATCCATATCATTAACAAATGATTTCACCAAATTCGAAAATGTTATCAGCGGCGAAACTGGCGATGTTAACAAGCATTGCTCGGTTTAATTGCATGCATGGGTTTCTTCACTTTCAGTGTCTTAACATGCACAGATATGAATTTGTGGTCTCTTTGCCAGATTTCACTAAATCTTGACAGTCTCATGTAACACTGTACCATGATGCGTGCTTGAACCGTCTCACAGGTTGCACATGTACTTTTTACACAATTTTCTGAACAAAAAGTCTGCAAACTTTCTCGCATCAGTGGTGGGATTCTTAACCAGTGAAGATTTTTTTTTATTTAGGAAGCCACGCTGGCAGATTTGTTCAAGGCTTATAACCCAAGTGAGAGAGATAAAATCTTTAAGTCTGCTGTATCTGCAAATTCAGGATCCTTATCTTGCAAATGACTTTACAAATAGGACACAAGTCTTGCCTTGAGGCATGTTCAGTGAAGCACACACACAGACACACACACACACACACAGACACTCACACCCATCCAGCATTCCTTAAAAAGAGATTTTTCCAAAGCGGGGAATCCTCACATGTTTTATTTCTTAGTTTTGTTCATAGTCATTGAAAGATTTTTCATTATATTGAACGAATTGAAAAAGAAAACAGTCATTATGTTAAAAAGTGAGTATGCAAGGCAAGTATATTCATCCAAAATTTGTTTTTTAGGTTTAATCATGGCTTCAAACAAAACCATACGCCCTACAGATTGTGGAATTGATGAAAAAGCATGGGCACTGGCGCTTCCTGGCCTCTATTTCGCAATTTTTCCCCCTGCTCTTCTGCTGAACCTTATAGTAGCTTGGGTATGTTTACGTCTCAAAACCAACTCTACCTTCATGGTGTACCTGAAGCACTTGGTGGCAGCCGACCTCCTCATGACCTTGACCTTCCCCATCCGAGGTGCCAGCGAGCTCCCGGGAGCTTCCGATCAGCTGAAAATGTTCGCCTGCCGGTTCTCAAGCGTCTTCTTCTACCTAGCCATGAACATGAGCGTGATTGTGATGGGACTCATCAGCCTTGACCGCTACTTGAAGATTGTGAGATCCGGGGGAATTCTTCTGTGTCAGAACCTGCTCTTTAGTAACCTCCTCGCCTTCTTTTTCTGGACTGCGTTGATCTGCTCGAATACGTTACCGATTATTATCACATCAAACCAAGACCCTACGAATAAGCCCGGAGAGATCTGCATCGCCATGAAAACTGATCTAGGACTTTCTTTTCACAAGGCAGTCGTCATGTTCGCCGAAGTGATTTTCTGGGCCGTGTTCATTGTGAACGTGTTCTGTTACACCTTCATTGCTAAGACGGTTTTAGAATCATACCAGAGATCTCGCGGCGACAACGACAAGCGGAAACGTAAAGCAAAGTTCCGTGTTTTTCTCATTCTTCTCGTATTTATGATCTGTTATCTACCCTACCACGCCATCCGCATACCTTATACTAGCCTACAGGTTAAAAGTAATAACACATGTTATAAGCATTCACTTAAAATTGGGAAGGACTTTGCCCTCTGGCTCTCATCTCTAAACGTGTGTCTGGACCCCTTGATCTACTTCTTCCTCTGCAGGGATTTCAGAGAGAAGTTTATGGAGATATGTGACCTTAAAAGATTTTTTCCAACTGTCGGCAAAAACGGTGAGGGATGTCAGTCCACAGATACTTCATTCTAAGCTTAATGTAAAAGTCGTACAGCTCCGAAAAAAAACTGTTAGCATGTGCCTTTTTGTAAATAGCTGGCATAGCACGATAAGTGTGTGACACATTCTTGCAGAACACTGAACGCTGACGGTGTTGAAACCACATCAGGAAGCTCAAATTGTGCCTAGTTTCACATCAGAGACCAAAGTATATCTTTTTACACATCCATGTTTGTTGTCATATAAAGATTTCATCAAAGCGTTTTTTTGTGATGAATTGTTTATCCTTTTTTGTTTTTTACTTTTTTGTACATTTTTTGTATAATTTTAAAAAGAATTTTGAAATTTATTGCACAAATGTCTTAAAGGTCTAAGAGCTGATCATCTGCAGTATCTGTGGAAAACTGACCCTGTGACAAAACCAGATTTGTTTTGCTAACGTACGGGCTAAAATGCAATTAATAAGCATGTGGTTATCTTTTGTTTAGACAAATTACTAGCTACTGAGCTTTTTATTCATGGAATGTGTCCAATAAAGTTTTATTCTAATAAGATTTTATTATTTTAATTTTTAATGTCATATTTAATGTTTATTTTTATTATTATTATTTATTTTATTTATTCATTTTTTTATTTTTATTTTTGAATTTTTTTATTCTGTTGGTGTGAGCTGATCAGCTCTCCTTTTTTCCTCTTCTTTTTTTCTTTAAGCCATTTCTCTTTCTTCCTGCCGTCTGTAGTAAAGTAGCAACCAATAGGGCTTAGATAAATAAAGTAACTGGCACTTGTATTTAAGTCTTGCACAGCACACGTTGTCTGGCGTTGGACTTTCAGTGACGTTTCCATGAGATCAAAGTTCATGCACTCTCTCCACCGTTGCTTAGAGCTTTTTCTTCAGTCACAGGAGCACAGAGGTCTGTCGGTTAGTATAGAGAGACATGAATCTAGAGAGACATAAAACGATGCTAAACAAGGTTCTGGTCCATAAATCTTGGAAGCAAAGGACAGAAAAACAAACTAGTGTTTGTTTTTCTGTCCTTTGCTTCCAAGATTTATGGACCAGAACCTTCTTAAACATTGTCATCATGATCAACTGTCTCATATCTTGTTTACCGTGTTTCAACATACCCACTTTACCACACTGGATTTCTAAACATCAACGTCAGCTAAAGTTAGGTCTCACTACAAACAGTGCATAAGCCTCTGTTTGCCATTACCTTTAGGTTAAGACTTGTTATTTTTTTGTAGCTTGCAGTCATAAAAATAGAACATTTACATGAACACCCCACAGCTATTGCTCAGATATCAATCCATCTCTATGTGTATTGTGCAACCTTTCAGTAGATAATACAATTTGAATGGTGGCCATTTGCCTTTTTTCCAAAAGACACCTCAGGCTAGTGGCCTGCCATTTCACTTACCACATTTTCACCCACAAAACTTGGATGCAAATGAGTGAATAAATGTTAGCATGTCAACACTGAGACAGGTCTATTCACCCAGGCACTCACATGGCAGAATTTTAGTGACAGGAACTTGCTAAAAAGCCACCTTTGGTAAAAGAGGTGTTTATCTACAAGTGGGAAACTGCAGGCCTCGTGGATTTTCCAGTTCTATTATAAAATTGTACTTCCAGTCCATTCAGTCCGCTTTTATTGATGGTTTGTAAGGTATAGTGCTGTTTACCTAAGAGGAATGAAATGCTACACTATATGGAAAGTATGTGGTCACTAACATACCCGTGCAAGCTCCAGACATAACCACGGGCACTAGAATGGGTCAAACTGAATAGTTCATTGATTCTAAACCTGGATCATTGGCACAGTGGTCAGTTCGGAGGTTAGAATCCTTTGCACCTTAGTCAACTTTAAGGGCCATTATTATCGAATGGGATGTCCAACAAGATGGAATAGTTCACATACACAAAGTTCACATACTTTTGTCCTTATAATGTATGTTAAACGCTTGCATTTAAACTGCAAAGATGCAGTTCATTCATTTCATCCATTCATCCATCTATCCTCTATAACGCTTATCCTACTGAGTCACTGGGAACCTGAAGCCTATCCCAAGACACCCAGGGCACAATCACACACCCTCATACACCCGTTAGACCCATTCACAAACCACAAAAAAGTCCGAGATGTCATTCTGCCCATGACGTATGTCTTCGGACCAGGGGAGGAAACCCAGAGTACCCTGAGGAAAACCCAGTGGCTCAGGTTGAAGTCCACAGAGATGGAAATGGAAGCCCTGATCCTGGAGTTGTGAGGCATGGTATTTTCCCTACTATTCATTTGCACATTTTTTAATAGTCTTAGTTTTATTTAATTAACTTCATTATCTATTGCTTTTATGCTACATTCATATCATTACAATACTGTAATTCACCTATAAAATACAAACTCTGCTTTAATAGTAATAATATTATTTATTAACAGAATTTCTAGGCTTAAAGAAAACTGGCAACAGGAAATAGTTGCAAGTTTACGTTGCTAATGTGTGGGTCAATTTGTGGTATTAATATAATTTGATAAGGTATTACATCACAGAGAAGAATGCTGAAATATTTTCACTTCTATCTTGTCATGTAGGCTATAATTAAGACTGGGATTACTGAAAGGTGGAAGCCAAAAGCCTCACAGGAAATGTGTGGTAATGATATAATTTGATAAGGTGTTACATCAGAGGAAAGAAGACTTTCAGTTCTATCTTATCATGTCTATCTTGGCTATGATAAGACTGGGATTACCGAAAGGTGAAACCAGAAGGATCACAGGAAGTGCATGCAGAAAATGTGCTAAATTGTTTTAGTTAAAAATATTAAGAAGAAGAAGAAGAAGAAGAAGAAGAAGAAGAAGAAGAAGAAGAAGAAGAAGAAGAAGGGTGTGGTTAAGGAAAAAGGAATAGGAACATAGATACAACTGCAAGAAGAAGCTGTGGTATGCTGTCTGCTGGTGACCACTGCTGGTGGAAGCAAGAAGATCCATCCGGCAAGTAGATAGTATATATAAACTATGGTTATTCAAAATAATCTTGCCCTGTTAAAATTGCATGGCATATTTTGTAAAATAAATAAATAAATTTTAAATAAATAAATAAATAAATAAATAAATAAATAATAAAATAAAATAAAATAAAATAAAATAAAATAAAATAAAATAAAATAAAATAAAATAAAATAAATAAATACATACATACATTCACACATAAATAAATAAATAAATAAATAAATAAATAAATAAATAAATAAATAAATAAATATATATTTTTAATTAAAAAGTAAAAATAAATTTTTATGGCTGGATTCTGAATAAACCAATCACATTCAATCTCATGGCCAAAAGTAATTATCATACAGCTCTCGTCAGTGAAATTATTCTTATTAACCCCTATTAAAGGTCATCTTGTTTCATCTGGCCAGTTAAGCTGTGGTGTACAAGCCATGGCCTGTTGAAAACTCGTTCAACACTTGTTGAAAGGTATTGATCAGGAGAAGGGTATTAAAAAACTCCAAATCATTAGATGTCCCATGGAAGACCATAAAGGGCATTTTGCAGTCTTGGGTAAAAACTATTGATTCATATTAATCCTTACATATGTGTAGGCTTTATGTAGAAATATTATTTCTATAGAAAGATGCTCTAATCTTGGGCTCCATTGGCTGACCCTGCGTTCTGACCCCAACCCTCCAAGGATGGGATATGCAAAGAAAGAATTTCACTGTGCAGTAATGTATATGTGACAAAATAATGACAAGTTATCTTAACTTTATAATAAACACCAATTAAATGGTGGGGAAAAAAAACATTTAATTTACTGCTTTTGCACATATTTTTAATTCATTCATCACGGATATCACTCATTGATATCATCATTGATATCAATTATCCTTTAAGATAAAGTGTTATTTTGCAAGATTATTTTCCAGGGTGTTAGAGTCTTTGAGCATATTTGATATTGGTCACCCCTACAGGTTAATCAATACACTACACAATCTAACTAACGTGTACTTAAGGTCAATTCACGCATGAATACATAAGGCTCATGTCAAGGTTAGTTCTTCATTCGTTTGTAATCAGTGTGTGCTTTAACTCAATATTAGGCCACATTTAAGTAAGTATTTATTTAATTCAGCTATTAACATGATGACACATGTACTGTTATTGTCAAATGAGCTCCTGGAGAAATACTAGCTTAACTATTCAATTCATCCATCCATTTTCTATACCTGTTTTATTCCTAATTAGGGTCACTGGGATCTGCTGGAGCCTATCCAGCAAAAGGCATGGTACACCCTGGACAGGTCTCCAGTCCATTACAGGGCCACACATATACACAGACAACCCATGCAAGCATGGGGAGAACATACAAACTCCACACCCCTCCACCCCTGCCGGTTCAAACCCGGGATTCAAACCAGGACCTTCTTGCTGTGAGGCAACAGTGCTAACCACTAAGCCACTGTGCTGCCCCAACTCAGTTCAATTCAATTCAATTTTATTTGTATAGCGCTTTTAACAATGGACATTGTCTCAAAGCAGCTTTACAGAACATAAGAAACATAGTGCAAAAGTTCTAGATGTTCGACAAAATCGTCCCTAGTGAGCAAGCCTGAGGCGACTGTGGCGAGGAAAAACTCCCTTAGATGGTATGAGGAAGAAACCTTGAGAGGAACCAGACTCAAAAGGGAACCTCATCCTCATTTGGGTGACTATAAGTGTGATTATTCTCAACACAGAAGAGTGTGATTATGAACAATGTCCTTTATAGTTGTCAGTTGTGTGATGCAGATACAGCGTATGTAGAATGTTAGTGTGTGTATTAATTAGGAGGTGGTTGTTGTCCTCAAAGTTGGCATAGTGAGAGTGAACAGTATTGTAAAGTCATTTTACATCATCACCCCAGGGCACATCTGTATTCTTGTCAGCGTCTCAAACAGGAACCTCAGTAAGATGTACAGACTCTTACAATGACTGTAGACCTATTCTCGCTTCAGCGAGAGACAAACAGACCTGGCTAACAGAGAGGTTGTGTTTATTCCGTTTTCTCCCTAGAGTTAAAGTATGTATTAAACAGAAGCTTATCTTGTTTCTTCTATAGCCTTCTTGCTGTAGCTGTAAAATCTGTTGATTCTGTCTTCGACATTGGTTCGTGTGAAAATGTTGAACATGTATTTTTAAAAAAAATAAAACACTGCATAGACAAAAAAGACTGCACCCAGAAACAACAGCATGCTGCCAGGGTGCTATTAATATTAATAATGATAATAATGAATATCGATAACTAATAATGCATCGCTGTTATTCCATACAATGTCTAAAAAGTTCTGTTTTCTTGTAGGAAACAAAGCATAATCCCTGTTACCCTGTCTGAATTTGATTAATTTCCTCATAGAAGCATGTCTTCATGTCCTGGAGTGATTTATTTCTCTTACAGCCAGCTCTAATTGTTTTTTTTGGGGGTTTTTTTGTATTATTATTATTATTATTATTATTATTAAATAATACCCTGTAGTGCTTTTTATCAGATTGCTGTATAATATCCATGACCCAAGTTAATTCCATTAAATCCATTGCTCCTTATTTTCAGTTTACGTCCCAAAGACTGTGAGAAGGTGGCGGAAAAATGACAGCAACAGATTTATCTGGTAAGTCCTGGCACTGGAGACTCCTTCCATAATAAATAGCTAAATAAAAAACGGTTACAGAAGTCTTCGGCACACAATTTTGCGTTTTTATTTGCGAAGTAACTGGAAATGTTTCATTTGTTATTTGTGCCTTGTATGGATTTGCAGCAGAAACAATCGCCAGAGTTGCCGTTCTACAAAATGAATCAATATCCGATGTCCAGACGGATTCAAAAATTCATTAGCACTGTGATAAAGTAAAACATCCTTTGCTTCAGTAAAAAGGGGAAAAGTGAAACTTAGAGCATTGGTAAAAAATACATTTCTGTGTATTCTTAAAAATAGAAATTGTCCATGTCATATCATTTTTATCAGAATGAGCACATACATATATAATATCTGCCTCACACACACACACACACAGACACACACACACACTGGTTAAGCAAAGGGAAGGAACGTAGGTTGTGTGCGAAAACACTGTAGCTGACCACAAACAGCTGTGTGTCTTATAGATATCAGCGTGCACTTGCACAACGGCTCACAGTGCATGTACCCGAAACACATTTTCACACTTTCCAGACAGTTAAAAATCCCTTCTCAGATACACAGATATGTATATACACCCTTGTTTCCAAGACATAGCAAGAGTGTGCAGTTCCTGAAAAGACGTCACGGGCTAGTGTTCCGCAGCATCACTTATCACCTCTCAGTCTATTGATGCTTATGCAAATGAGAAAATAAAGTCGGGCACGAAGCAGGACCAGGGGCCACACTGAGACAAAGGACAGGAAATGGAATGGGATGGGGATAGTCACCCTGGCACTGGCATGGCAGACCTATTGTAATGAGAAAGGAAGTCTTTAAGAGGCCACCAGTAAAGAGAACAAGTGGGTGTGTGTGTGTGTGTGTCTTTCTCTTGCTATCTGTGTGTGTGTGTGTGATGTTTGCATGTGTATATCTCAGCATATGTGGGCTACAAGCACAGACGAATAGGCAAAGTGTGAATGGGAGGTCTCAGGCATTTACTGGTTTGCATATAGCAGTTTCAGCTGGAAAAACAAAAGAATCAGAAGAATTTATTCACTTCTCCTAAAGCAGCCGGTAAGTCCCTGATCCCTGTAATTAGATCACACTACACTGAAAGCTACTTTTAATTATTTCCTTGAATTGTATTTTATTGTTTTCAGTATTTATAATTGTAGCTCTATGCACAAAATTTTTTTTAGTACAAATGCAATTTTGTTAACCTGCATGAATAGCACTTATATATATATATATATATATATGATGTATATTAGATAGAAGTAATCATTTAAAATAGATGCTTAAGCTGCTTCTCAATCTAAAAGGAATATATTATTATTATTATTATTATTATTATTATTATTGCTAAAAGCTCATATATCAATCGTTCAAAACGTCCTGTTGCTCAATTTTTAATACTTTTATGCATTTGCTTTCTCACCTTTATTGAGTGTTTTTTATAAAATTCCTGCTAATCTGAAGTAAGGGAAGTTGTAGAGAGCAGCAACAAGCGGTCATGTAAAATAAAAGCAAAGCAGTCTTGGTCAAAATTCAGGTCGAATTATCAGGTGACTTGACAGTTGTACTGCGTCTGAAATGATTTTTTAATAGAAAGCTTTAAAAACTGTTGAATTTTGTGACACAGTCGTCCGTTCGAGGTGGATAACGAATAGTAGTGGTTGTATTTGGGATTTCTCATCTTAATCAACCAGTCATGTGGCGTTAATGGTGGAAATTATGTCCTAGTGCAATAAGGGAAAATTATATTTTACCTCATACAGCCATATCAAAACCAGTACTGTACTTCCTGTACGTATAGTTCTGTTTCTAGTAAACGTGAAGCTTGGATCTTTTTCTGGGTGATTCCTATGGGCACAGACTCACTCAAACTGGACAGCTGAAAATGAGAAGTCGAGTTTGGGTCGATAACCCCAGGTTCTTGTTTTTGGCTAATGTGTTCTTCTGTGGTTCTAGCTTATCCGCCTTAAGGTTGTGCATCTGAGGTGCTTTTCTGCTCTCCACTGTTGTACAGATTGATTATTTGAGTTGTTATTATTATTATTATTATTATTATTATTATTATTACTTCCAGGCAGCTTAAACCGGTGAAAAGAAACCCACCTTGTCAAACGAGAGAAATGACCAGATTTCTCTCGTTTGACAAGGTGGGTTTCTTTTCACCGTTCTGTGTGAAAATCCCAGAAGATTAGCAGTTTCTGAAACACTCAAACCAACCCAACTGGCATAACAATTGTGCCATGGTTAAACTGTCAGAGATCACACTTTTTCCCCCATTCTGATCTTTGACATGAACTCTCGGCCTCCAATGTCCAGAATGTTCTGCTTCGACATGAATAATGTACAGGTGCTCTTTATAACATACTCAGCGAACAAGTATAAAAGGAAGATGTGCTAGTGATGACGCTGTGAGCAGCCATTTGGATCTGAGCTCAACATCAAGGTTCCCGAGTAGGAATTCCGGGTTGAGGGACATGTTTTCTTTCGTTCTTCATAGCTGGAGCTGAAGTACAACCTTTACTCAACTCTAGCGTATCTGACATGCTTTGCAGGACAACGGTTTGAAGGATAAGCCTAGCAAGAGCTCATCGGCTCGCTTCATGCTAATTGATGACATTTATAATCATGTTTTTTGTTTAAGATTCTGTCTCTTCTGCCCAGAATCAGAACCAACTTTATTGCCAAATTGTGGGTTTATGTACATGTACAAGGAATTGACCTTGGTGTATTGGTGCATAGTAATGTAAAGCAAGGGAGTATAAATATAAAGAAACTGTAAAGAAGAAGAAAGATTTGTTTATTTAGTAGGCAGATATGAAGTGGTTAAGTCTCATGTGTAAATCTATAAGATCTGATCAGCTAATATAGATAAGCTACTATGTCATTAGAACCACCTTATAAAGAAGTATTAATCAACATTTACTTGATCATTTAAATGGTCAGTCGTGTCGCTTCCTGGTTAGCGTGTAAATGCATCAGGTTTATGTTGTGTTTAAATGTCAGGTGCAAACCATAAAGAAAATGCATTATCGTATCGTTGGCTTTGCTTCACTTCATTTGATGTCGTTAGCTCGATGAGGTTTTGCTGTGTGGTTAGGAGCTGCAGCTGGTGACCCAATTTAGTTTCCAGTATGGAATCTGACATGCATGCATTTTCTTCTGCGCATGCACCTTAACAGCTCTGTTGCAATAAGATGCAGGTTGGAAATTCTGTCTAGTTTCCATGATCCTTAGCATGTTTGTTATTTAAAACTCTATACACCCCAGGCATGTGGGTTAGCATTTACTGAGAGCAGGCGTGACAATAAGTGTGCTCATATAGGAGAGTCAGTATTATAGTGGCCCATTTCTATTGTAAAATTTCCATTTCCCAGGTTAAAAAAAAAAAATCCAGTGGTTTAGGGGGAAAAGGGCTACCATTGCTATACCTTGTGATGGGTGATAAAGCATGGAAGAAATAAAATAATTTTGTAATTATTAGCCCTACTATTAAGGCCTACGTGACATTGTCATGGGTGTTAAAGTATGGAAGAATTTAAAAAAATAAAATAATAATAAAAAATACTATTCAATTAAACAAAGAATTATTAAATAATAATAATTAAAATAGTAATTATTTATTTATAATGGATCACAAAAAAAACATATTTATTGTTGTTATATATTATTATAATAATACATAAACAAACAGAAAATAAGTAAATAAATAAATAAACAGTTCATAAAAGACATTAAAAACTGCTGTATATAATAATTAATTATTAAATCATTTTCTAGTAATGACCATCAACTGAGCAACAACAAGACACAAATTCATTGCATATTTTTCTTCTTGTATTTTCCAGGCAAAGCTGGGCCGTGAGGATGAATGTGAGTCAGCAGAACACCTCCATGCCATGCAAGCTGGACACCAGGATCACCTCGGTCCTCTTCCCCTGCTTGTACTCAGTTCTCTTCCTGGCTGCCATCATCCTCAACTGCTTGGCTGCCTGGATCTTCTTCCAGATCCACAGCAGCTCCACTTTTGTGGTCTACTTAAAGAACGTGGTGGTGGCCGACCTGCTCATGACGCTGACTATTCCTCTGAAGGTACTAACGGACGCGGGCATCGGCTCAGCCACACTGAGAGCCATCTACTGCCGCTACACGGGTGTGCTCTTCTACACCACCATGTACATCAGCATCCTGCTGCTGGGTCTCATCAGCCTGGACCGCTACCTGAAAATTGTGAAGCCTTTCGGAAAGTGCGCCCTGCAGCGGGTCGGTGTGGGTAAGGCGGTGTGTGCAGGGATCTGGGTCGTCATGGTGGTTTTCGCACTGCCTAATGTGATCCTGAGTAACCAGGTGCCTCCTGTGGGTCGTAGTGGGAAGCTGAAATGCAGCAGTATGAAGAGTGCGTTGGGCCTACGCTGGCACGAGGGCTTTAACTACTTTTGCCAGGTGGTGTTCTGGGGAACGCTGGGTTTAATGGCCATTTGCTACACCTTCATCAGCAGGAAAGTATACGAGTCGTACCGTGCATCACGGAGTAGCTCCGGCATCGCCAGCAAACGCACCAAGTCCAAGGTACGACGCAGTACATGTTACTCTGACTGACAAGTATGGGACAGAAAGTAAAAATCTCATGCAGACTTCCGATAAGACTGACCACGGAACCTAAACAGTTGCTGATGAAAACAGTAAAATGGGTGAATGATGTCATGTGAAAAGTTTGGAAACAATACCAAAGCTAGGCAAGGAAATGATAGAAAATGAGGTTTTCATGCATCCGTACTGATCTGAAACTGAAACTTACCACAAATACTTAGGGGTTTTTGGAAAAAAAAAAAAAAAAAAAAAATAGCATAACACTGAGATGTGTCAAAACTAAACCTTATGCAGTGTTTGCAAATTTACTGCAAACCTCCTGAATTCTTGAATCTGATTGGTCAGAAGGTCAAATCAACTATATTCGCTCTAATATGTTTTCGTTATACAGCTTACTGAGCTTGAACAATCCAAATAATTGTATTAAGTAATATAGCTATGCGATATATCAATACATCCCAATATAAATGCATATAAAAATGTTTTCTTTACCAGAAAATAGTAGAAATATTGATGTTGTGACTCCTGGGGGTCCAGGGACAGGATCCAGTGCTCTCATTGCCGTGGCCTGGGTTCGGTTCCTGGGCAGGACGCTAACCCAGCCACAGAAGAGTTAACTCTCAGTGCTGGTCCCAAGCCCAGACTAAATGGGAGGGTTGCGTCAGGAAGGGCATCTGGTGTAAAACCTGTGCCAAATTGAAACATGCAGCCCAAATGATCCGCTATAACAGAAAAATTGTTTATGGATTTTGACTAACATTAAATCAACTGACAAAAATTATGATACATCATTCTTTAACAAATAAAAATGGTAAGCTTTGGCAAATTGGTGTGGTGTAAAAGGAGTAAAACACTTCAGCAGGTTATGTTAAATGAAAAATGATTGACTTCAGAATGGAAAATGTTCTGCTTGACAAACCTCACAATTTTTTTATTATTTACTTGAGTAATTAAACCTTTTACAGGCTCCTTGGGGGTAGTTTGCATCCAGTGGAAACCTGACACCAATCTTTACAGTGTTATAATAAATCTTATGCTTCAAGAAAATCCAAGAAAGCAATAAATAATTGTCTTTTTAGGCACAGAAATGACCTTACTCAAATGTAATGCCTGCCCTTCAGTTGCCGGTTTGCTCACACAGTCTTTCATCCTGAGGTGATTTTCAGGCCAAGAAAGACCTACTTTCACACACTTGCATTACAACTGGCCAACTGCATTTACATGCCTCTCTTGTCGTGAATTTTTTTTGCCCCAGGAACGGTATCTTGTGCAGAAAAACAAGCAGGGAATAAAATGGTTTGTGTACAATGCTATCAGACACGCCATGTCATGTTGATGAAGTCTCATATCTTTTCTTCTCAGGTGTTTGTCGTGGTGGGCGTGTTCTTCGTATGCTTCGCTCCCTTCCACTTGGCCCGAGTTCCCTACACCCTGACTCAAACACGAGGCACATCGAGTCATTGCTGGTCTCAGAAGCAGCTCTACTTGGCAAAGGAGATCACACTCTGGCTGTCAGCCACCAACATTTGCCTGGACCCTCTCATCTACGTCTTCCTGTGCCGGGTCTTCCGCAGGAAATTAACCGCCACTCTCTGCCGCAAGCCTTTACCCAGTGGAGTGCTCGAGTCCCCTACAGAGACCTCGACCAAGCAGGAAATGTCTCACATGGGTCATTATAACAAGGCCAACGACTTCTGCTCGCCTTAACATGGAGGTCTGGTCACAAGACGACGGTTCGGATTAAAATGATGGATTGAATCACGTGATGCCTGGAGAGTAATTCAGAGTAATTTCCTTTTTACTGTATATAACTGAAGCGTGATGAAATGGTTTGTTTGCCACCAAGCGCTGGATTTATTGAATCATTTATCCACCACTTGTACTCAGTTTTGATGTAGGACTCAAGAATACACTTTCAAATGGTGTTTTAATGGTTTTACGGTACTTCATCTGAATATCTGTGGTGGCCTGGGAAAACCCATCGGCTGTCCCATCTGCTTTTCTCTGATATATAAAAGTATCAATATACAGTAGATTACATTATAATCCTAAATCCTAATTTTAGGACCGCTATATCTTTATTTGCTATATACACAAAGGAGAACAGGAATGTTATTCACTAAAAGTCTTTCATTTTCGGAAACATCTAAAGGGTTTTCCTAAGCCTCCACACACAAGTTCATGTTTATTTTGTTGTACATATATTTTACTCTGGCAGGAAGCTCAACCCTAGAAGGATGGAAAAATGTAGACAATATAAGTTGTATAAGCTATTCATTTATTATTCGTCACTGATCTCACATACTGGCTAATGACTAAATTTGATTAATTTGGTGGAAAGTTTCTTTGCTTGAAAATGTGGAATTTTATAGTTAATAGACTGACGCCCTAGTAAATAACCTCTCACTGGCACCATGCAAAAGAAAAGGAATTTTAAGACTCTACATTCACAATGGTATCAAAGGATCCTGTAAAGGAAAAATCAAAGGAATCGCACACTTAGGCAATAATATAATCCATTTTCACCGTGTGGACTATTGATTCACTCAACGTTCACTTAGCTTTGATTACATAGCAAGAAAAGGAGCGGAGCTGCCAGACAGTGACCCTGAATGAAACCCCAGTGTCATATCTCAAGATGGCTGATGACACTCTAGTAAACAAGACATCTTAAAACTGTCTTTTAGACTAGTTCATGATGTGTGATTAATTTTCGCAAAATCGCCGTGAAATTTCCTGTTCCAAAAACAAAATTTCATTTCAGACGATTTGAGACACTTCTACTGTAGTGTACCTGCATAGTGTGGAGAACATCATTTGAGATGCAGCTTCAGCTTCCCAAAACAAAACGTGCTAAACATTTATGGTAGATAATAGACTAGGCATCAGGTAACTATAGATCAGTTTTTGGCAAATAAGCAGAAAAAAAAAAGAAAGTGAAGCTAAATCTGCTGTGAAAAGTTTAAAAATCCACCTAAGCAGCAATTCCTTGGAAGAATTTTTGAACATCATCAGTTTTTGAGCAGTTAAACCCACGCTGGGATTTTTTTATAATGTGAACTCAGCGATTTTTTACTGCAAGTCCAGTTCTTCATGGCATTGATCTCACTTGCTGCTTTAAAGACTTTAACAGATGAATTAAATGCAGTGAGTAAAATGTGAACAGTCATGTAGCCATTTCTGGACCAAACTTATAATAATTGTAATAATAAAAAAGACAGATTTATTTTAGATTTTTTTTAAACATGTTTGGTTCTTCTGTATATACTTTTTGTTTTTTGTTTTTTACTTTTTAATGTTTTGCCTTCACCTGATTTCTCTTGAATTTCTTTTGAAATTAGAATAGCACTTTATTTTATAGTAACTCCTAGTAATACACTCTGTTGCCAAAAGTTTTGGGACACCTGCATTTACTTGCACATGAATGTAATATGGAGTTGCCCCACCCTTTACAGCTATAACAGCTTCAACTCTTCTGCGAAGCACTTCCACAAGGTTTAGGAGTGTGTTTATGGGAATTTTTGACCCCATTCCTCTCTAGAAGTGCATTGATGAGGTCAGGCACTGATGCTGGAGGTGAAGGCCTGGTCCGCAGTCTCAAGTTCAGGCCAGTCAAGTTCCTCCACATCAAACTCGCTCATCCATGTCTTTATGGACCTTGCTTTGTGCACTGGTGTGCAGTCATTTTGGAACAGGAAGGGGTCATCCCCAAACTGTTCCCACAAAATTAGCAGCATGGAAATGTCCAAAATGTCTTGGTATGAAGCTGAAGCATTAAGAGTTCCTTTCACTGGAACTAAGGGGCCGAGCCCAACCCCTGAAAAACAACACCTGAATTCAATGATTTGGAGGGGTGTCCCAAAACGTTTGGCGATATAGTGTACGTGATGATTTGAAGTCTTGTATATACCTTACATGTTGAATAAAGTGGGTAAATAAGTTTGTTTATGGCTGTATTTGCAAAAAAACAACAACTACTTTTTAACCAGACTATGATACTTCACTCTACTTGAGTATTCATGAAATTGAACACTTCTAAATTTCAAAGAACAAATCTACTGAAATTAATTTCTTCTCTCGTCCACCTAATGACTGGAGGCTATACATCAGTGGAATAAAATTTCCATACAAATACAAAAATATCATACAAATACATTTTCAGTTCAAAAAAGCAATTTTTAATTTAATTTAATTTAACTTTATTTGTTTAAATAAATCAGTAAATAAATAAATCCTGCATGCTTACCTATTAATATAGGATATTGTATATTTAATACATTGTTAAATAAAAGGCCACAGAAAGTTGACACGCCTTGTATTAAGAAAACCTTTTACAAAAATATGCAGCATTGCTTAAGACCATGTGTTTTGCAAGAACCTGCAATTTTTTTTCATTAGTACACATATTTTGAATCAGCTTTTGAAGCATTTGATAATGAATGCAAATTTTCTTTCCCCGAACATCATGTTTCTGTGAAGGTTTTTTTTTTTTCTGATGACCTTTTCTTTTAATCTGCAAAATGACAAACTGCCGTGTTTCTTATTTTTCTAACATTTCTAACGCTCCTATTAGATATTAGATGTGGTATCTGAGATCTGAAAAGTGCTGCATGCAGGAAAAACATATTCCCATTTTGTGCACAGTCATGCTGTTTTCATTTCCTTTCTACTAATCTTTCTCAAGCTGTGTTTCTTCTTTTGGCTACTGGCTTATGCTTGGTTGTGTGTGTGGTGTGTGTGTGTGTGTTTGTGTGTGGTGTGTGTGGTCGTGTGTGTGTTGAATTCAAAGATGGTACATCACTTTCGCATTGTTTCATTTTATGAAACTGTTTCTTTATTTAATATAATAGTGCATTATATATATATATATATAGAGAGAGAGAGAGAGAGAGAGAGAGAGAGACAGGAAAGTAGCTTAAACTATGAGGAATAACTGTAAGGTTTTTTTTAGTGAATTACCTAAAAACATGCTAAAACCTCTTAATGTTAATCAATCATTAGTATTATTAATCTCATCACCGACTAATGGACTAATTACATAACCAGTAATATTTCCTACTGTATGAACACTCTTTAGTGATGTAATCTTTTTGTAAAATGATGTTACATCAGCAAAACTTTCAGGTATGTAAGATGTTTTCTTGTAAGCTGGAGAAAGACTTCAAACTGTGTTCCTCGTCATGCCTGCACAAGAAAGGAGGTACGTTTATTACAAGTATAAATGATATAAGGACCTTATACAGCGAGTAAAATAAGTATTGAACATTTCACCCTTTTTCCCAGTAAATACACACTATATTGCCGAAAGTTTTGGGACACCCCTCCAAATCATTGAATTCAGGTGTTGTTGTTCAGGGGTTGGACTCGGCCCCTTAGTTCCAGTGAAAGGAACTCTTAATGCTTCAGCTTCATACCAAGACAATTTCATGCTCCCAACTTTGTGGGAACAGTTTGGGGATGACCAGTGTATAATTTGAGCCGGATCCTGTTCCGGAAAATGTCCGATTTTCGTGTTTTGCGTTCCGGTATTTATTTCTCTTCAATTAATTCTTTTCTCTCCTCTGTCAGGAGAATCACCCTGTTGTGGTCGATTTAATGTGAAATTATGTTGACTCCACTTCCAGATTATGGCCCCAATATTGCTCACTGTTACATTCAGAAGTTTTTAAATCCTTCTGTAACAATGAGGTTGCGAAGGTCTTGATAGAGCTCTTTGCTTTTACCCATCATGAGATGTTTCTTGTGTGACACCTTGGTAATGAGACACCTTTTTATTGGCCATCAGTTGGGACTGAAACAGCTGATATTAATTTTTGTAACAGAGGCCAGCGTTAGGTGCTGTGCAGGTAATCCTCAGTCCCCTGATCTCAAGAGGAGCTCTGGTGACTGACACTAGTGGCTGCAATCTTTAACCTCCTTGTTAGTGCGCCCGCCTCCCATGCTGGACACCCGCTCGGAGCGGTTGCGAGTAGGACTCTGGGGGGTTACATTGGTGCCGTGACCCAGATGGGAGTAAGGTTAAGGGGGGTGAGTGTAACAGAGGCCAGCGGTAGGTGCTGTGCACTCTCCTGATCTCAAGAGGCACACTGGTGACTGACACTAGAGGCTGCAGGCAATAACCTCTTTGTTTGTGCACCTGCCTACCATGCTGGAAACCCAGGTTCAAGACCTGCTTGGAGTAGCTCCTGGGGGTTACATTTTCAGTGACAAGGGGCAGGATTGCTTTCTAATTACTAATTGATTTCAGCTGGTGTCTTGGCTTTCCATACCTTTTGGCACCTCCTTTTCTTCATGTGTTCAATACTGTTTCCCTGTGTCATTTGACATTATTACACATAACTTTATTTATGGACATCTCTGGATAGCATGTGTGGATTTCAGGGGTTGTTACCAACACCTGGTGATCATTTCATGCCAATAGCACCTTCAGAAATATATTTAATGGGAAAAATGGTGACTTGTTCAATACTTATTTTACCCACTGTATACAGTAAATATATAAATAATGAAAATAATCAAAATTTAAAGGATGCGTTGCTGTCACTGCACTGAAGCCGTTACTGAGGTTTAGTGGTTAGAATATTTGCCTCGTTCTTCTGGTGCTGGGTGTTGATTCCTTCCGTTGCACTGGGTGTGTGAGAGTTTGCATGTTTTTCCTGTCATTCGGGGTTTCCTACAGGTACTCTGGTTTCCTCCCACAGTCTAAAGCCTAATTTTTATCTCTAAACTGTCTGTAGTGTGTGAATGAGTGTATGTGAGTATATTTGATTGTATCATACAATGAGCTGTCCAGGGTGTCCCCCACTTTGTGCCATGAGACCCCTGGTTTGCAGAGGGGGTTTCATCTGGGTGCTCTTAAAAACAGGCTGTTTATCATCTTTAAATGTCCATAGTGTGTGAATGAGTGTGTGTGTGATTGTATCATGCAATAAGCTTGCACACGGTCCAGGATGTCCCCCATCTTGTACCCTGTTTTGCAATGGGAGATTCCTCCAGGTGCTCTGGTCCCCCCACCCACCATAAAGACACATGCTGTAGGCTGTTTGGCATTTCTCAATTGTCCATAGTGTGTGAAAGGGTGTGTTAGTGTGTGATTGTGCCCTGCACTGGGTTGAGACCCCAACCAGGGTGTCCCCTACCTTGTACTTTGTACCCCAAATCCCCTGGGATAGACTCCAGGTTCTATTGTGCCAATTCAAAAAATGTTTGACCTTGTCTCACACATCCAGGGTTGGGGGTTCGATTTGCACCTTTACCCTGTATTCTGTGTGTGCAGAGTTTGCAGAGGGGGTACTCTGGTTTCCTCCCTAGTATAAAGGGAGTGTTAGTGGTGATTGTGCCCTGCAGTGGGTTAATACCTTAACCTAAGCGTGTACCTTGTGCCCCAAATCCCCTGGGATAGACTCCAGGTTCCACTGTGCCATGAAACCCTGTGTAGAATAAGGGGTAGAAATTGGATAGATAGATAGATAGATAGATAGATAGATAGATAGATAGATAGATAGATAGATAGATAGATAGATAGATAGATAGATAGATAGATAGATAGATAGATAGATAGATAGATTCCAGGTGACTGCCTCCTTCTGGTAGAGTGCAGACTCACATTGAGTGTCTAAGTTTGCCAGAGGTTAGCCATGTGTATTTCGATTTAAATATTACAGTCATTTCGATAACAGTTCAAAAAAGGTTTGGGTGCATCACAGTGGCTTAGTGGTTAAGGCCCTTGTCTCACACATCAGGGGTTGAAGATTCGATTCGCACCTCCACCCTATGTTCTGTGTGTGTTTGCAGAGGAGGGTACTCTGGTTTCCTCCCCAGTATAAAGGGTTTGTTAGAATATGATTTTGCCCTGCAATGGGTTGATACCCCATCCAGGGTGTCCCCTACCTTGTACTTTGTACCCAAAATCCCAGCTTATGGTAGGACAGAGGGGTGTGCTAGCTTAGTGGTTAAGGCGTTGGACTACTGATTGGAAGGTTGAGAGTTCAAATCCACCAAGCTGCCACTGCTGGGCCCCTGAGCAAGGCCCTTAACACTTGATTGCTCAGTTGTATAAAATGAGATGAAAATGTAAGTCACTCCGGATAAGGGTGTCTGCCAAATGTAAGAGATACAGAAAAAGGATGGATGGAATAAACTAAAATCCCTCCATTATAATCTTCAGTGTCATATCCAGACTTGTGATGTAATAGACAACATATTATGAAAATGCGACACATCCATACCTTTAAAAATATAGACTTATTACAGTCCCGCTGCTCTGATAAAGCGATCTGTCCTGACTTTGCCTCAAAGTGAATTTGCATTAGAAACTAGCGGGCAAGATGGGATCGTCATGCAGGAGAGTCGGATAACAAATGACAGTCGAGTTAAATTATTGTCCTCTATGTTTGATATGACCTAAAGTCAAGCTTGTTTTTGAGAACTGATATCAAATTCCTGTGATTTTATTTTATTTAAAAAGCTACTGAGGGTAAGGTTAAGGATATGTTAATAATTCCTCACAAGGTGCTCACAAGGATGATGAGAAAAACGTGTGTGTGTGTGTGTGTGTGTGTGAGTGTGTGTGTGTGTGTCACTGAGTATCCAGCAGATGGAGTCATAACATTCTAACTTCTTACTTTGTGTGTGTGTGTATGTGTGTGTGTGTGTGTTTTTAAAAAAGGCATGAAAGAATGTCCAGTTGTGTCAATTTATAGATTTCTGATCTAAACTGCTTACTGAAGATGAATAAATGATGAACATTTTATATTTAGCAACAGATAATTAGTCATAACTCAAAAAGGGGATGGAGATGATTAAGAATTAGCATACACAGAAAAGAAAACCTGTTTCTTCTTAAGATTTTCTTAGACACAACAGGTGACGTCAGAGTCAAGTGATCAATTTCAGCAGAAGCTCAGAGCCTGCCTTTGTCTATAACACATAAGTTTCCTTTCTCGCGAACCCCTTTCCAGCTAAGTATGACGAGGAATCCGTAATGGTTAAGAAAAAACACAACACCTTTATCTTAGGCTTTGCAGCGATAAGCGAAAAGGCGAGGAATTTAGACAGATGCATATCAAGTCAAACCATTTGGTTTGTCCTTCCATCTAAAGATTCCATCTGTATTCATACGTGTGAAGCCATTTGATCTGGATTGTCCAAAAAAATTTGTTTATTGAAGTTAGGGGTGTTGCTCCTGTTAACAGCAATACTAAGGTTGCCATAGTAACAGTGTGACTAGAAAAGACAAGTACCAGATCATCACAACCCCTAGGAATAAGCCGGGATACGAGCGCTTTGAAAAACCCTTTGCGTGATCTGCTATCATTCTAAACATGTTATAATCCTTTCTACCTCTGCTTTCACTTTGTTGCATTCTATCAAATATTAAGCTAATAACACACCCACAACCTGTCTTTCTTTTCAGACACACACTTCCAGCTTTCGATCAATGGAAGCTGTTTGCAAAAGAAAAGGAGAAAGAACTTTTACACTCAGGATCAAGTTACATTTAATGATTTATTGTGTAGCTGTGATTATTTTTCTATTAGGTTATCATATGAGAAAATTTTAATCTATACCAGTGCTCTTTAAAGGTTAAAAACTTTGTACAGTGGCATCGTGGTTAAAAGAAATCAAGCCTATACATGTAGAAATACTTGATCAATCAGCCATAACATTATGAGCACTGAGAGGTGAAGTGAATAAGACTCATCATGGCGTCTGTTAGTGGGTGGGATATATTAGGCAGCAAGAACATTTTGTCCTCAAAGTTGATGTGTTAGAAGCAGGAAAAATAGGCAAGCATAAGGATTTGAGTGAGTTTGACGACGGGCCATATTGTAATGGCTAGACCACTGGATCAGAGCATCTCCAAAACTGCAGCTATTGTGGAGGTGTTCCCGGTCTGCAGTGGTCAGTATCTCTGAAAAGTATCCTGTAAGTCCTTTAAGACTTGTAAGTATCTTTTAAGTCCTTTACGTCTTAAAGGATCTGTTGCTCAAATCTTGGTGCCAGATACCAGAGCACACCTTCAGGGATGTAGTAGAGTCAGGGCTGTTTTGGCAGCAAAAGGGGGACCAACACAATATTAGGCAGGTGGTCATAAAGTTATGCATGATTGGTGTAGATGTTAAGAAGAAGAAAACACACGGTACATTTGAATGAATCAAGTGAAAGCTTTTGTCTTGTTGTACTATGGAGTCTTGAAAAGAAGGGGATGTGGTAGCTAAGTGTTTAAAGTGTTGGTCTACTGATTGGAAGATTGTGAGTTTGAGTCGCAGGTCCATCAAGCTGCCACTGTTGGGCATCTGAGCAAGGCCCTTGATGTGAAAATGAGATAAAACTGTAAGTCACTCTAGATAAGGATGTCAGAAATGAAAATTATACAATATCAGTTTTATTGAAACTAGCCATTTGTGGGTAGCTTGTGTATGCAGAAGTGGGTGGATAGCGTTTTCCTCCAACCTTCGTCCGCTATGAAAAGATTTTGATGTCTCTGAGGAAGCATCATAGCCTTTACCGTCCCTGCCCAGATAGCAAAATAGGTCTGGCCCACACAATGCACTTACACTCGGCTCACATACCACAAAGAATGATGGCCTCTGGCAAACCAGACATGGGCCAGCACTGGGCCACGCCACATAAACCAAACCATAACCGGGCCACATCTGGCATGCCATTATATAAACAGTGCCATCACTGCCAGACCTGGTCCGCACCTGGCTGACATACCACTTGCCATGCCAGAACTCAGCCAGCAGTGCCAGCTTAATGCCAGATCTGGCCCAGTCCCATCTGCTATGTGGGTGGTTGGTAATTAGGAGATCAAATTGTGGGGAAAAATGTGGTTAGCAATATTTATAACTACAAGCTAATTCAATTCCATAATTGACTGACTATATAAACTGCACATGACACCTTCTATATCCCATGTGCACTCTAGAGTATGTACGTGACTGTACGTTCACGCCCGGCTTACTGTATATTAAGCACATCCTGTTGGCAGCTGGAGCTCTTGTGTGCTCTCAGAAGCGATAAGAAGGCAGATAAGCCGATAACACCAACGCTCCCTGAAAATCGACATGGCAGAATAAGCTTGCTCTCTGATGACAAGCTCAGGGTCGTTTCAGTGCAGCGTTAATGGAATGTAATGAGTAACAGGGTGTCAGGATGCACGCTGAGACATAGAAGAGTTACCTTATCACAGAGGAGGATTTTCCTGTCATGTCTTGATTGTGCTTTAGTCAGCAAATTTCCCAACACTTTCACAGATAATTTTATCAGCCGTCAATTTCTTGGAATGTGGAAATTTGTATAGACAGCAATTGTATATAGCACAACATACCTGCATTCATATATACATTATGATATTTTCCCATATATTTTCTTCCTTTCCCACCTGTATAGTTTTTTATTGTATGGGGTTTTTTTTGTAAGGTTATTTTATTGTATGTATTGTAGCTTCTATTACATTTTATCGTATTTCTAATACAATTTCTTTTAGTATTTTTTTGTATAGAACTAAAGACACACAGGCAATTACTCCACGGTATAAAGCATATATACAGTAGGTATAAGTGGCCTCCTGGTGGTCCAGCGGCAGGGTCCCACGCTCTCATTACCGTGGCCCGGGTTCGAGTCCTCGGCAGGGCGCCACCCCACCACTGAAGAGTTAACTCTCAGTGCCGGTCCCAAGTCCAGGTGAAAATGGGAGGGTTGCAACAGGTAAACCTGTGCCAAAATCATGCGGGTGCATGGTCCACTACAAACAGCGGACCCTGGGACAAAAAAATATATATATAGGTATAAGTACAGTAAATAATTCCATTTTAAATAATTATAAGCAGTCATGTTTATTTAATCTCTATGCAGCTTGTTAAACGTGGCTCATTTATTAATCTTAAAGTTTGTTTACTTGTTTACAACGAATTCTGTAGCAGCCATGCTTTCTCACTGTTACAGAAAACATTTTGCAGCAAACCCATGTGACAGAGCGAGCATCCAAGATCAGCCTGATTATTATTATCGTATTAGTCTTGCTAGATTAAATTATATTTTACTGATGACTTGGTTTTCACAGAAACAGATTATATGCCAGCTTGATAATCAAATAAAGAAATTCAAAATGGAATTAGATTTTTGGAAATTGATTTTTTCCAGGGAGTTTAACTTAAAAACAATCTGTGATAATAGATAATAGGGTTGATACAAATTTCCTAGGAAAGCGCTGAACCGCTGCTGCAAGCCCAAACACATCAGAGGTAGAGGTGAATTTCGTCACTCCACTCAGTAATAAAATATGGGGCAGAGTTCCGTCGCTGCTGCTTCCTGCTTTCATACAAACACCAAGAACGCATCAGGACAGCAGGACAGAAATAACCCCAGTCATCCAGGTGAGACTATTTATCATTATTTATAATATAATATATATATTTTTTATACATACAGCTGCTTATCAGTATAAGGTCATGTTTCATGCATATTTCATATAGACATGTTGTGAAGCGTATAAAGAGAAACGTATGCGTAGAGGATTAATGAGTAATCTTAGATTTTTATAAAAGCATTAAATTATGATGTGTTCTAAACATCTTTGTTTCCTAGGAAGCACTTTATTGTTCAGATATTTGGAAGTGCTCTTAGTCTGAAAGTAAACAGAAAATGTTGGTCTGCAGGAAAGGCAGATAAAAAAGACTCCAAGAAAAGAATAGAAAGTATGAACAGCGTTTCAATAAATGTATATAAATAGAAATATTGCACACTATACTTTTAATCAGAACTGCATGTGTATTGATTATTTTACTCTAGATCTTTTATACCACAGTAACTAGTTTAATCCATAAACAATGGACTGCAATTCAGATCGCAGGTTTATCTAAATGCTGTTGTTGTGGGTTTTTTTTTTTGTTTGTTTTTTTGGCAACAGCTATATTCACGATCCAAAACAAATAAAAAGTGCTGTGTTTAACAACATTTAAATTATTGTTTATTTATCACTTTTTCCATTGTCAGTGATTTTTTTTTCTTTTCCCGAAAGCATGGTTTGTTTCTTTCATAATGAGATATATTATTATATATTTTATTAATATTTAATATACATTATATATATTTATTCTTCATATCTATATTATAAATGATTAATTTATTTTTAATTATTAATTAAAAAATAAAAATGATATATAATGTATTTCAATAAATACATTTATAAATATTAATAAGTCCTATAAAATAATTAATCCTAGTACATGTTCTTTGCAGTTTATAATATTTAAAGACAAACTCTAATGTTTTAAATGTCATGACAGATTAATATTATTTTTGATCAATCGGCAGCAAACTGCACACTGAACATATTGAATTACGTATAATTCGTTCGTAATTCTACATGATGCTCGAATTAGATGGTGTAAACATGAGAGTAGTGTAATCTTGGAATGGACAATGGAGGACATTCTTAATAAAAGAGAAAATCTGGCTTTTTAGACATACCCTTATAAGGGTTTGAAAGTGAGTTCATGCAATTCATGCAAACAGTATCTGAGATGAAAGTAAACCTGTAGTGAAACTCAAGCCACTTGGAAAGAAGACAGATTTGAAAGATCTGGTTCCAGAAGTTGTTTTCTTTTTTGTTTTTGTTTTGTGCAATAATTTTGTGCCTTTTATATTCTCAGCCATGGATCGTAGCAATACACTTGATGACCCACTAGGACCCTCCTCCATCATCTTCATCTGCCTGTACATAATAATCTTCACGGCCGGCCTGTTCCTGAACTCCATGGCTTTGTGGGTGTTCTTCCAGATCCGCTCGCAGAGGCGAACCTTCCTGTTATACCTGCGCAACATGGCTGTGGCAGACCTCCTCATGACCCTCACTATACCAATCAACGTGCTCATCGAGTCCAAACTGGCACCCCAGAGTCTTCGAGACGTGTCGTGTAATTACACAGCCGTGCTCTTCTACTGCTGCATGTACACCAGCATCCTCTTCCTCGGATTGGTGGCTCTGGATCGCTACTTGAAGATCGTGAGGCCGTTCGGTGGAAAGTGTGGCGCTTGTCTTTACAGTTACTCTTTCACCGTAGCCATGGCTGTAATGGTGTGGCTCACAATGATGGGCCTTTCGCTTCCTAATACAATACTGACCAATCAGACTAGAGTGGATAAAATGAATAACTGTGCAGATCTAAAGAGTGAGCTAGGTAAAAAATGGCATGGAGTGGTGGTCTACATAAACATATTGATCTTTTTCCTAGTTTTGATCACTCTGCTCACCTGCTACATATCCATCTACAGACACATCCATCGATCCTCTGCCCAGTTTGTCATAGTCAGAGAGACAAACACACGTAAGCCCAAGAAAGGCCAGAACATTCTAGTCTTACTGGTTGTCTTTTTTATCTGCTTCGTGCCATATCACCTGTGTAGGATCCCGTTCACTAAAAGCCAGACCGATGGATTGCTGCTGAATTCTTCCCTGAAGACCGGGAAAAAGGCGACGCTTTTGTTGTCTATGTTTAATGTCTGTCTGGACCCCATCATTTACTTCCTCATGTGCAAGAATTTTAGAAAAAAGCTGTCTCAAGCCCTGGGAATCTGGACACCTAGTGAAAAAATGTCTGTGTACTCTCCAGAATCTACAAAGAAAGGAGTGGTCATGCTCTTTAAGGAAAGCCAATCTTCATGAGGAAAATCAGTGTTGTGTGAACAGAAAGCTTATATATAACTTATGGCAGCTGATCAATATTATAAATCTGTACTCACTCACCAGCTACTTTAAGACAAGCGCTGTAAAAATTTCTAAATGACCTGAATGAACTAAAATTTCTAAATGAGACGCTTTTCTGCTCACCGTGGTTGTAAAGAGTGGTTGTTTGACGTACTGGAGCCTTTTTTTTGCACCGTTCTGTGGATACTTTAGACTCTGTGTGGAAAATCCAGCAGCTTATACAGTGTTATCTAAAACAACCATGCCATAGTTTAATGAAGGTTACATTTGTTTTCCTCATTTTTAACTTAACTGCAGGTCCTCACCTGTATCTGTATCACTTCTTGTGTTACGCTGCTGCCACTTGATTGATTGTTCAGATATTTGGATAAACATGCAGGTGGACATATTGGTGTGGACAGTAAGGGTACATAAACTCTATATATACCTGTATATATATGCTATTTGTATTGTCAGTAATATATATATATATATATATATATATATATATATATACTGTTTGATTATATCATTGTTTATATTGTATTTTTGTATATTAAAAATAACTTTAAGGATCTAAACATTGTCCTTTTTAGTTGACCACATATAACTGAAGATTCTACATTTGGGTTACATTACAGAATGCTCTTTTTATAGGAGAAAAAGAGAATAAATGGTTAGAATTAGCAACTTTTATTGATAAATCATAGAGTCCTCTTTGATTAAAAGTAAGCTATTGAAGAAAGGCTTATTTTAGACATTTGACCTCGATCCAGTTTGGATCAATTACAACATCCTCCATGTAAATGTTCAACCGGACGCTCATGAGATATTGTGTTTGTTAAAAATAGACAGACTGAGGAACAGATAAAAAGAGAGATGGGCCTTGAGTTTTTGAACATGAATGTTAGCATTAAATGACAAAAACAAGAATTAAGTTCTTGAAGGAAAAACTATTACACTGTTTGGATCAATTCCCATGCAAGTCCATCAAATTCAATTCACTCAGTTTATTTGCGCTACAATGCTAATTAGCACCATACAGACATATATGTATATGAACATTAGTGATGGAGCTTGACAAATATCTATAGATTTCTATTCTGCAGGTTCAACATATTTTTGGTTCTTTTCTTAGGACAGGAAAACAAATGGAATTTCGAGTTTGTTTATATTCTGCGGTTAACACACTCTACAAATTTGACCCACGTTCTTCTTCCTCCTCCTCCTCTTTTTCTCTGCTGATTTTACACTACTCAGACGAGGTAGGACCTGGGGGAGGTTGTTAATAAGCTCAAACAATGTAAATATGCAAAATGAAATCTCATCAAATGCTGTCCTTGTGCCGTTTTCAAATAAACAGGCAAAAACAGGAACCGGTGATTCGTCTGTAGATGCCACCTCCATATAAGCCAGGTCCGAGTATGCACTCGGACCCTCGTAGATGACCCACGGTCCTGTCCAGCTGTCCGGGTCACGGGGCCGCACGTTGAGGTACAAGCCAAGATCCTGGCGAGCCTTGGGCCAGGTTGGATGTCCATACACCACCCAGGTTGGTGCTAAAAACTTCTCAGATGGGCTTGCTGCAGTGGAAGATGATTGGACTTCACCCAAATCGGACTTCTGGAGGAGGTTGAAAGGTGCTGGAAAGCCGATCACACTCCCATGACAGCCATTTCTAGGCTCCACAAGCTTGTGCACCAGTTGTCCTCTTTGGAAAATGGTACCATTATCAAAACTGAGGGCCTGAACACGGGAGCCGAGGGCACTGCGGCCATTAAGGTAGAGCACGTTGGTCCCGTCCTCTTCGTCCACTGAGACCAGCTGACACTCCACGCATTCAGGCTCTGGCACGGTTTCACCAAAATGCCATGTCCTGCCATGTGTGTCGCTGTAGAAGCAGAAGGAGTGCGGAGTGGTTTTAGTCATCTTTCCGAAGCACTGCTTGCAGTCAATGTAGTAGGTGTAGGCTGGGATCAGCAGACGGCCAGACTTTAACTGGATCCCATGACCTGGGCCGAGAGCGAAGGTAGCCCACACTATACATAAAAACAGAGTTAGCCAATAGATGGTGTTACATTACTAGACCATTTTACCTTTGGCCAACATGAAATGTTTGAAATATTTGCTAGGTTTTGGGTCCATATGCAAAACCACTGACAAAAACTGCTCAGTTTTATCATCTCTCAAGTTTGGATAAATGCTTTACTCAAATGAGGCAATGTAACTGTAAATATAAATCTGAAAACAAATGTTAGAATTGTATAAACAGAATACAAGGGTTGAAGCATGACTTCTGCCCCCCAGCCCTGTACCCTTGGAAATCTCAGAAAGAAATAGCTTTTGAAGTTTATACCTAGGATATGGCAAGCTAAAACATGCCCGTGATGGTACTACTCCTGCAAAAAGGAAAAGTATAGTTTGGTATTTCTGAGTGTGAGAATTCAGTGGACATTTTGAACAATTTCTTGCTCTAACACACCTTCGAGTGAAAAAAGTGCTGTAGTTCCCAATGAAGTACTAGAACTTCTTGTTCCAAAGCAACTCTTTACTACAATGGAATAAACAATACTGTTTTTGGGGGGTGGATCCTGTTTCAACATAATTATGGTCTCAAATTTTACATTCCAGTGAATGAGGCAGGTTTAAATTCGGACATTAACTAATACAGTGGAACCTCGGCATACGAATGCCCTCCCTTACAAATGTTTGCATTGAGAATTGAAATTTTGCAAGAACCTTGCATCTGCATATGAAGCACTTTCGGTGTATGAACGAACCGAACCGAAACAACCAAACGCCGGCTAAGTAGCGGGTACATCCGGGAGCCATTCAAAACTTGTTTGCGTCAGTGGAAACCCAAGCAAAGCGAGTTTATGAATTTTACAAACATTTTTTAAGTCAGAGGAAGCTGTTTCGAAAGACTCAATACATGATACCAACATTGCCTAGGGTATGTGCTCAAAAGCTAGGTGATTTTTGGGGTGCTTGTTTGTTGACAGATTGGTGGCGTGGATGGTCCGTTCTATTTTTAGTCCATGCTTGAAGGCACAACTTCCTGTGAGGACAAATTTTCACCTTAAGAACTCGCCACCAGAAAGAATTCAATTTGTATGCTGGGGTTCTACTGTATAGCATCCAGGAACTAAGAACTCACCTTTAATTGTGTCTCCTATGACCGTCTTAGTGAGGTCAGTGGCAGGACTCCAGGTCTCCCCATTGTCCTGACTGTACACGTAGCATAGCCTAGTGACATTGATGCCTGTCACCAGCTGATATGACTCTGTGGTGTGACCGAGCACCGCGATGAAGAAGAGGAAAATTGTCCCGGTGAAGGAGTCGTACACGGGACACGGGTTCATTGAACGGTGACCTTTCAGAACAGCCGTGCTAATGACTCGCATGTCTTCCCACTAGATCGAGGAAAAGAACAAAGGAGATGTGAGATTCACATAGCTTAAATGTATGCATTCAAAACTAAAAGAAGTTTGAGACGCTGTTGCTTCTTCCTTGCCGACCTCTACATAGGTCCTGTAGAAGGTGCCCTTGCGCATGACAAGCAGGTGAGCCTGGGAATCTGCAGGACTGATTCTCTCCTCACAGAAGGCCAGGAAGCAGGAGGAGTGCTGCAAGAAGATCAGAGCAGGTATGCGGTACGTCACTCCATTCGCTTCCTTCCGGAACAGCACGGAACGGGCGGGGAAATAGGAGCTACGATGGGAATCCATAAGGTACTGAGAAGAAAAAATGAATTTAGGTCACAATCAGAAATATAATCTGATTGTTGTCTGCGGGATCCTCAGCAACCACATAATCTTCGAAGAACTTCCACTATTCACGCAAAATGATACTATTGGATGTGTATTATTTTTGTTTAGTTGCTGTTCTCTAATCTGTCTAATCAATTCTAGCAGTGCTTATATGTAGTATAACCTCATTAGGATGTTTCACGCTTGTCTGTGTCTGTGTGTACATAAATTTTAATTCTGGTAACAGATACACTATATTGCCAAAAGTTTTGGGACACCTGCTTGAACATGCACATGAATGTAACATGGACTTGACCCACCCTTTGCAGCTATAACAGCTTCAACTCTTCTGGGAAGGCTTTCCACAAGGTTTAGGAGTGAGTTCATGGGAATTTTTGACCATTCCCCTAGAAGCGCATTTGTGAGGTCAGGCACTGATTTAGGACGAGAAGGTTTGGTTCTCAGTCTCCGCTCTAATTCATCCCAAAGGTGTTCTATCGGGTTGAGGTCAGGACTCTGTGCAGGCCAGTCAAGTTCCTCCACACCAAACTCGCTCATCCATGTCTTTATGGACCTTGCTTTGTGCACTGGTGTGCAGTCATTTTGGAACAGGAAGGGGTCATCCCCGAACTGTTCCCACAAAGCTGACAGCATGAAATTGTACAAAATGTCTTGGTATGAAGCTGAAGCATTAAGAGTTCCTTTCACTGGAACTAAGGGGCCGAGTCCAACCCCTGAAAAACAACACCTGAATTCAGTGATTTGGAGGCGTGTCCCAAAACCTTTGGCAATATAGCGTAACTAAATCTGTACTATAGCAGAGTTATCGGCATAACATGGCGCATGGCAAATGATATTTTTCATGAAGAAAACTTTTGACTTATAACATGAAAGCTCATCAGAGGAAATGAGAAGACTAGCTGCATCCTTAATGGGAATTCAGAAATTGGCAGGAATGTTAGCCCAACAAGCAGCAGGCTAGACAGCTAGCTGATGGGCGATCAGTGAGTGCGGCTTCTTCGGGATCTAAATAAAATATCTGGTCATATTATGTCTGAAATGTCAGTTACATGAGCTCTGATATTCTTGTTAAATGTTGAAAAGTGGTGGCAAGTTTTAAAATCTGGTCCATTAAAAATGAAGAAGAAATAGAATAAAGAATAAAAAAATAAGTTAATAAATAAATAAAAAACATCACTGGATATTTTCCTAAAATGAAACCTAAAGAATCATGCAACATAATGTATTTCTTCATATTTCACAGTATTTCTTACACAGCAAATCAAATCATTGATTGGTAACAAAGATCAACTAAAACAGCTCTCTACAGACAAAACAGAACTTACCAGCAATATATGGCTCACTTTCCAAAACCCAGTAAATGGAGATTCTCTGCTGTATAACTTGGCTGCTTTATAGCTCTGATGTTTGGCTCGAACCGAGAACGTTGGCAGGTCTTCCTCACTGTCTCTCTTCCGGTGGCTACAGTGTGAGTGAAAGACTGTTAAAGTGTCATGTGTCTAGTCTGTTAAAAAAAAAAAAGAGTCGCCTCTAACAAATATTTATTTCCTGTTGTGTGCAAAACTTTCTTGTGCACTATTAATATCAATTCCTCTTATACTGTATGTCTTGTATGCAAGAATGATATGAAATCATGATCTAAGCCAATAGTAATAGAGATTGAGTCAGACAATATTGCACATCATTTTTAGACATAGATGAATATGATATATCATTGTTATCCGTATCCCAGTATAACCCAGCATAGCTTTAACATTTACACTGAAATGTCTTCTTCTTTTGTTGATTCCTTGGAACATTGTCTGAAAAGGCAAAAGGATGTTGAGTAATCAATCCCAAAATGTCTAAATGACTTCCTGTAATCTCTATAATGTACCAAACAGTACAGGTTATTAGTTTAAATGCGCATCGTACTTTCATGTCGCATCTGAAAGATAGAGAGAGACGAAAAGCAGACTTACTAACAGATAGATCTTCAGTGGTTAATAGACTTTGACAGCTATTTGAGGGTGTGATGTTGAAAGCATGCAAAATGTGTGTATGTGTGTGTAGGGGATAGTTTGTGAAAGAGAGAGAGAGAGAAAGAGAGAGAGAGAGAGAGAGAGAGAGAGAGCAACTACACAATACCATTTTGCATGACCATGTGCATTAAAGGCCTAGTCAGTGTCCTGAACCACTGACCCAGAAATGAGCTCAACTCATCAAAGCTACAGTGTGTGTGTGTGTGTGTGTGTGAGTGAGAGAGAGAGAGAGAGAGAGAGAGAGAGAGAGAGAGATGTGTTTCCATTGCCCGGTTTTTCCACAGTCAGTCACAACTGATCTGCCACACACCCCATATCTACCTAATGCTAGTCTGCTAACAAAAATAAGAGCATTATCAAATCAGCTAACGATTTATTTTGTGCCATTGTTTCTGTAGCTTGTTTCT
This sequence comes from Hemibagrus wyckioides, assembly GCF_019097595.1. NCBI lineage: Eukaryota > Metazoa > Chordata > Actinopteri > Siluriformes > Bagridae > Hemibagrus > Hemibagrus wyckioides. Next base: position 4,738,014 of record NC_080729.1, read on the forward strand.
TTCTGGGTTTTTTTTTTGTTTTTTTTCCAAAAGGACCTGATGAAAATGATGCTCTAGGAAAGTTCACAGCTGTCCCATGTTCATATATAATTCATGTTTCGTGAAAACAGTCAAACAGAAACCCTGTACATGTTTTACACAAAGAGGGACAACACACCACTTTATTATTATTCGAACAGTTCTGTGGAGGGAAAAAAACAGACCTAAAACTGAAGTGAGAAGCTTCCTGAAAGAGAACTGCGACTTTTCTTATCGAGTTCCTGCACTGCATCTAGTTACATGAACAGTTACTTAAATCTAAAATACCAACAGTGATGCAAACCTCATATGGAGAATCTTAACTTATTCCATCATTCTGCTAAAGTAAAGAAAAAACAACAACAAGCAAACATCACACATAAATACATTATGTCCCATAAATATAATATCATTTTTTGCACTGATTTCAACGATCTCACCAGTGTTTTATTCATAACTAGTCAGTTTGCTTCACTGTAGAATTTATGGTTTAGTTAATGACTTGATTCAACGATCACAGATTAATCAGCTTTGTCAGGGACATTAAAGTGCATTCCAGACCATATCACACTGGATTGTAGCCCATATGTCGCTATGCACAATGTCTCAGCCCCCCTCCTCTATCCTGTCATTCAAAGGAAAGGCACCATTATAAAATCATCACTTAACGAATGTTTGTGTTGTACTGACACTGACATCATAGTGTATGTGTGTGTTTGTGTGCTACTGCTACGAGACTGTCGTGAAGCCTGGTGCGGTGCTCACAGGGGTTTCATCCATCTTGTTAAAATCTGAATACTTAGCAGGTTTCAGCAGTAAACATTGTAATATATTTTCAATATATCCCAAGGCTTTTCAATAGAAATTGCAATCCAGGTCATGTCGAATGTCTCAGCAGGAAAAGGCATGTTTATCACAGCAGTTTCTTGCCAGTTCACATGTCTGGATCCCAGTGACATGTTATTTGACATTACGTGTGAATTACACAGTGTTTAAAAACTGGCCGTGCTGCCAGGAATGAAAATATTACATCATTGGTGTTATTACCTTGTATGTCTAAGGAACAGGGCATACAGTATAATATCTTTTCAGTTTTGAATGTTTAATCCTTAAATTATACATAAAAGATACAGTTACTGCAAGGTTATTATTTATTTATTAGACATACAACTTGTTTTTCATTCTAGTAACAATCCATGAAAGTTTAATAGTGGACCCTGAATGTTCCATTTTAAAGGGAAGAGCTTATGTTAATGCAGAAATATTGTGTTTGATAATACACACTTATAAGCTACAGCTTTAATCTATGCGGACAAACAAGGTGTGCCGAATAAAGTAAGTGTACAGTGTTTAAAAAGCCAGCAACACTGCTGTGTATGACACATCCCTACCAGCACCACATTAATGACCATGTTGAATGCTTCTACGCTGGGATAACAAATAGCAGCTGGTCCTTTGTGGTCCTATGGTGGCTTCCTTCCATTAAGGAAGGTCCAGGGGCCTTATGGCAACCAATCAGGCATAACATTATGAGCAGTGACAGGTGAAGTGAATAACACTGATTATCTCCTCATCATGGCACCTGTTAGTGGGTGGGATATATTAGGCAGGAAGTGAACAAGTTGATGTGTTAGAAGCAGGAAAAATGGACAAGCGTAAGGATCTGAGTGAATTTGACAAGAGGCAAATTGTGATGGCTAGACGACTGGATCAGAGCATCTCCCTTGTGGAGGTGTTCCTGGTCTGCAGTGGTCAGTATCTATCAAAAGTGGCCTAAGGCAGGAACAGTGACAGGGTCATGGGTGGTCAAGGCTCATTGATACACGTGGGGAGAGAAGGCTGTCCCGTGTGATCCGATCCAACAGACGAGCTACTGTTGCTCAAATTGCTGAAGAAGTTGATACTGGTTCTGATAGAAAGGTGTCAGAATACACAGTGCATGACGGGTCAGGGCTGTTTAGGCAGCAAAAGGGGGACCAACACAATAATAGGCAGGTGGTGATAATGTTATGCCTGTTTGGTGTGCATGGTAGTTTGACCTGATAAAATCCCCAGCAAGTGCAGGTATTAACTAAACAAACCGATTGGTTGTGTGGGTTTATTATTACCGCGGTGTAAGTCACAAGCACCATTACGAAATCTGACACATTTATTATTGAATTTTCATAGTTTTTAGCCTGTTTGACTGGTCACTTGAATTAAACGGGATTTGGACCTGTTTATGTTCTCTCAGAGGAATGTCCAGGAATAAAAAGCTTTCTGGCTACAATAAACAGCCAAAATATGACTGTTGAAATTTAAATAATGATCGAATATTTGCATATTTTGATTATTTCTTAATGACTACGAGGGCTGTTAAGTTTTATCTTAGTTAATTGACTGCAAAATGTTTGCTAACACCACTGCGCTTTTCAGACGCGCTGGCGATTGCGTCATCAAAGCGCGACGTTTCCATCTTCGCCGCACGTGTGCAGGAACCATCAGTTATCGTATTTATTTTTGAGTAATATATATATATATATATATTTGCTATCGACATGTTTCAGGTAAAGGATTGAAAGACTTTCTGGATTAATACGTCCATTGATTTCAGGTAAATTCACTTCGAACTTGGTGTTAATGTGTTGTTATTTGGCTTGACTAACAAATTGGCTAATAACAAATTAGCAGGTCCGTTTAACTGACTATTTCTTTCATTTTTCTAATGATAAAATGGAGCTAGGTGGTGTAGTGACGCGAAGGAATTGTTTTTTTTTTTCAGTTTTATGGTGTTACTTTCTTAGCAAGTTAACCTTTATTATTTTATTGTACGCAAGTAAACTTTCTCAGACGTTTCAAAACATACTGCATGACCTACATCCGGGTACTTAGCCCCGTATTGTTTATTTAATCTACAAGGCAGAATGTTTATTTAAAATTTAACCCAAGTTTCTTAAAACAAACTCGTTATTCTGGAGTCCAGTGTCCTTAACAGCAACCAAATAAAACAAAGAAAAGTTCAGACAGGTTTAAAGTCCAGTGTCCAGAGCTATCAAATGTACCACGTGACCCATAACAGAAAATATTGACCTTACATTGAACTTGAGAAGGCTATAAAAGTCCACAGAAATATTGAAAATAGTCAGAGCTGAAAATGAAGTAAAGTCCTACATTGATGTTGCATGCAGAAGAATACATTTTGTCAGTGTCATCTTTAGTGAGGATGTTTATAAGGATACTTCTTCCCAGTACAGGTCAGTAAGCAGCATGGCACAGTCCTGGTCTGCAGGCCACACTGCTCCGGTGTTGTGTATTGGAGCTGCAGCAGGAGCCGACGGATTTCTGGCCTCAGGGGCCGAAGGAGGCGAGGTGACGGTGTGGACTCAAGAAGGGACGCCTCTCTCACAGCTGCGTTTGACCTCTCAGGATGACGTCACGTGTACAGTTTTCTCCAACACATCACCGGGGCTGTTGTACGTGTCTCATGGTGAGACAGTGAGCATCCTGGACCCACGCAATCTGAAGAAGCCTGCGGAGGAACTCAAGGATGTGGGCGAGGACGAGATCAACTCGCTTTCAGTGAGCGAAACGGGCGCCTCGCTGGCACTGGCCGACGATTCTGGGGCTGTCAGGGTGGTGGACTTACAGACGGGTAAAGTGAGCCGCACGCTGCGCAAACACACCAACATCTGTGCTTCTGTCGCTTTCCGACCCCAGAGGCCGCAGAGCCTCGTGTCTGCCGGCTTGGACATGCAGGTGAGAGACACAGATTTTACAAGAAGACAAAAATACAAGAAAAAAACTAAAGATAGGGTGAACAAATCAATATCACAGGAAAAGCAGATTCTGTAATTATGTGAATCAGTACATGGTCTGGCAGTTAGCATGGACTGTGTTTCCGGGGCTTATTAATTCACTTGAACAGACTCTAGGCAGTAATTCCATAATTAGGGAAATGATGGGACATGGGAAAGGTGACTGCAGTGCAGCACAAAAACATTATAAATTGAACAACCAGCACAGCGCACACGCTTTTATTTAAACAGGGGCAAACCAGGAGTTAACCAAACTCGAAGCATTTAACACTTTCCTTTAGACTTTTCTAAAAAGCCACAAAAATCACCAGAGATGATTCGGACAGGCTAAAGGCTTTCATACACTACATTAGATGCCACTTTTTTGCCTAATTAATCAGACAAGCACAATGAGCTAGCTAATTTGTTCACCACTGACTTAAAAAATGAACAAACGGGATGTTTTCTGTGTCTGACCAACGTGACCGAAACGTTCACGGAGGCCTGTGTTTACAAGAGCTCGAGCCGGTCTAGATATTTACAGACTGTAAGTTATAAAACTTGAACAAAGCCGAGTCAATTGCCAAGATGATGCTTTGTTAACATCCTACTTATTGGAAATCTGCTTTATATAACCATAATAGGAGGCCGAAAGTCCTTATCTCACCACAGCTGTGGTTTGTTTAACTTAACCCATTTCTGTCCTGGAATTTCATCCTTGAGGGTCTCTGCCTTGAAATAAAACACATGTTAGGTCCGGCAAGGTGCACAGAGACTATTAGACATTTGAGAGAATTGTACGGAGATGATGAAGATCAAGATGATAACAGCGATGAGGTTAAATCTGGTGCGAGGTCAGAGACTCGCACCTCGTATATATCTGACTTGGATACGGCTAATAACTTTCCTTGCTTTCTAATGTTTAGTAAACAATTTGGATTGAGCAGTCAAACAGCATGTAGTTATACAGCTTAAATTTAACACTTATTTAGAATCAATGTTGATATCTTGCATACAAATCCCAACAAAACAGTAACTATGTTTACTACAACCAAATGTCTGATACACTATATTGCCAAAAGTTTTGGGACTTCTGCCTTTACATGCACATGAAAGTAATATGAAGTTGTCCCGCCCTTTACAGTTTCAGCTTTTTTGGGAAGGCTTTCCACAAGGTTTAGGAGTGTGTTTATGGGAATTTTTCTCTAGAAGCACATTTGTGAGGTCAGGCACTGATGTTGGATGAGGAGGTCTGGCTCGCAGTCTCCACTCTAATTCACCCCAAAGGTGTTCTATCAGGTTGAGGTCAGGACTCCATCCATGTCTTTATGGACCTTGCTTTGTGCACTGGTGCCCAGTCATGTTGGAACAGGGGTCATCCCCAAACTGTTCTCACAAAGTTGGGAGCATGAAATTGTCTTGGTATGAAGCTGAAGCATTAAGAGTTCCTTTCACTGGAACTAAGGGGCCGAGCCCAACCCCTGAAAAACCTGGATTCAGTGATTTGGAGGGGTGTCCCAAAACTTGTGGCAATATAGTGTATTGTGCAACTGTCATGAGTAGTTTTCTTACTAGGAAGCTGCACACGAAATACAGGCATCACTGCAGCTTTGCTGCCCTTTAGTGGTGCACATGGGTCACAGCAGTTAAAACCAACTGTTTAAACACGGTCACTCCTTCTGGATTCACTGGAATGACATTTTATTGATTTATATGCATTTATTGCATGATGCAAAAGCTATGATCTGTCCAAGCAGAAAGAACGATAATAATAATAAAATAATGTCAAGAGACTCACTAATGGATGATTTGTCCTGAACAGATGTGGCTACTTTTCTAAATTAATGTCTTTTCAGTTTCTTAAAAATGTCCCTGGCTGACAATGAGCTTGAATAGAGTTAATCCCATGCAGTGTGTTTTTTCACAGTTCTCTCTCTCTCTATCTCTCTCATCATCCAGCTGATGCTGTGGAACCTGCAGAAAGCTCGTCCAGTGTGGATCTACAGCCTGCAGGAATCGGTGGAGGAGGAAGAGAGATCCCAGCAACGAGCCGGTCAGCTCTTTAACCCGCCTCTGGCTCACTGCGTCAGTGTCGCAGCGTGTGGAAACGTTTTGGCGTGTGCCGCAGAGGACGGGCGCGTGCACCTCGCCCGCGTGGGTGCAGGCTCCAGACTCGAGCAGCAGGGGGCGATAAAGGCTCACAGTCAGGGAGCTTCTCAGGCTCACTTCCTCAACTTCATGCCTCATCCTTACTGGCTGGCCACCGGGGGCAACGACGGAGTAGTGGCATTGTGGGATTTGAGCGAGGAGCCTGTAGTGGCAGGAGAGGTCAAGGTCAAAGCTCAACGCAGGAAGCCCAAAAACAGGAAGTCAAAGCCTGCAAGTCATGAAGCTGAAGAGGCAAAGAGAAGCGAAGAGGAGCTTGCAGAGGAGGCTAGAAGTATCGACCCGAATCGCACGAAGATGCCGTTGAAACTGAAGTTCGTTCACGAGGAGAAGGTGAACTGGGTGTGTCCGGCTCTTCTGAAAGGACAGCCTAGCTTACTTGTGGCGGATCAGAGCACCAGTTTATCGGTGTACTCTCTGTCTGGGCTTTAGCAGCATTTTCTCCTCCAGCAGTGTGGGAACAGAACTGTGTTTAGCTTTATTTATTTGCCTTGTGGTTAAACAAAGGGTGCTTGTAAAATACAGAGCAAGTCAGACTGAATTGATGGTTTTGTGCCTGTTTATCGTGTGTGTGTGTGTGTGTGTACTGAAACTCCAGGGCCGGGTCTTCATACATCATTTAAGCAAATCCAACAAGAGATGACGAGCCAGATTACTAATCATTATAATTCTGTCCTCCAGTTTGTTTATTTAGACACGTTTGAGAGCAGCATTAGTATAGCCGTTTGGAGATAACTGCGCGATCCTGTGTCGCCAGGAAATGGCGGATATAACCAGACTCGAAACCAGTGGGTCAGCGATCGACTAATGATAAATGTGCAGAAGCGTGAAAATGTTTTATATAATGTACAAAGATGAGCGCAGGTTAGTTTAACGTGACCATGGAACGTTAATCAAAGTCAGGAAATCGTAACACAACTTTAAATCATGACACCATGTCGATGTGATGTGTGTGTGTGTGGACATCCTACAGGCTTGAACTGTGTCAATAAAAAGTGTGAGCACACTGGTCACGTGATGTCATTATGTGAAATAAACTTAAAACAATGACATAGAAATTGGGCGTTTTAGACGACTTTGTTATTTATTTACTTTTAACATGTTAAATCTCTGTAGCAGTTTTTTTTTGTAGGTTAAGCCAAACCTGTTTTATTATATTATGTACATTCAGAACTAAACTTTATCTTCTGTTATCATTTTCCATAGTTACATTTCGCAGATGTTCGTATCCAGTGCAATGTACAATTTATCTCATTTTACATACCTGAGCAATTGATGGTTAAGGGCCTTGCTCAAGGGCCCAGCAGTGGCAGCTTGGTGGAGCTGGGATTCGAACTCACAACCTTCCCATCAGTAGGCCAGCACCTTCACCGCTAAGCTACCACCTCCTGTAGCTTAAATCGTATCAAAAAACTATCGCAGTGTATCATTACACCCGTACACTTACTTCCTCCATGTTCAGTGGTTTATTATTGCACGAAAACAAGCCCAACTTAGCCCAGGCATGGTGGTTCTTATAGGAACATGATCCTGTAAGTGATGGAATTAATGTCACCAACCTGTTTATTATTGTCTCCTCTGCAGCGTTTTATTATTCGCCAGCAATTAGCGTTTTTCACGTATTAATCAATTAACGATACGTCATCTACTTTATCCACTTATAGATACTTTTTTAGAGCTAATTGTCCAAGGATTGTTATAGTAAGATGAAAGCTGATTGTCGTGTTACTGAGAAAGCAGATGTGTTTATTAGTCTTCGATGCTGCGGTGCATCCGCTGGAAAATGTCAACGAATTAGCTGTTGCTATGTGGCGTATTAGAATCGGCATATTAATATATTATGATTGATATAAATAAGTAAATGATTTAGTCAGAACTACTGCTCTTAAAGAAAACGGCTAAGCCGATCAGAGAATTTCAGGAACTCCGCGTGCTATAAATATATACGTCTTTGTACGAACTTGCCTTGGCAAACCAAATAGTCAAAAATCCAGTCTAGTTAATTCACTAATCCGTGTATAAAGAACAGGGCTCTGGTCCTCTGACGTGGAATTCTGTATGACGAATGGATGGATTAATCTGTCCGAGCGTGTGCTGAATTATCCTCGTTTCGTTCTGAAGCGTCTTTTCCTTCTATTACGGGAGTTTTGCTGTAACACCGAAGAAGCTTAAGAGAGTAAGACGGTGTTTGTCTGGAGAGCCGGGAGGGAATGATTTAAAGCGGCGAGAAGCATCCTCGGCTAACAGAGACCCTGAATTGTACCTCATACATCAGGAACAATACTTAAACCTAAAATAACAACAGGAGCTTACTGAAATGAGTTCAGGACACGGGTTAACATGCAAAAATGGCAGTTTATTTACAGGATTCAGCAGGAGCCCGAGCCTGATGAGTTACCATAATTACACCGTCAGCGTTGGACATATGAGGCACAAAGCAGAGGCGTGGAGGGAAAAGAAAAACATGCTTTTAACACAGTTAACTCCTGGTACCTTGAAAAATAAATAACAGTTTTATGGTGTTAAATTAAAACCTGTGTAGTCCAAATAAATAAATCTGTGTGAATGCTTTGGATGAAGGTTCTCACTAAAACTCAAAGACGTAAATAGACTCCAGGTTGAGTCGAGTCTATATAAAAACAAAGAAGAAGAAAAAAAACAACAATACTGACTAAAAGACATGTAATAAACACTTATACATGACTTCATATATTTCTGACAGTTTTGTCAGTTCATAATTTGGCCAAACTTTTCTCCAAAGCTTCGATGTTGGCGTCTTGGTCATCGTTGTTGCTGCGTGCGCTGCACTCTACAAACTCCACCGGCAGGGGCAGCTGAGAGAACTCGAAGTCCTTGCCTTTCTTCCCCAGCTGCACCGTGGACCGAACCGAGCCGTCCTGAGAAGTCAGGGCCGCCAATCGAGTCACTCTCAGAGTGGTTCTGTCAAGATGGACACAAAGGATTATACAGGTCCAGACGTTCTAACTTAATTACTCTGTACAAGCTAGGGGCTGCTTAGAAAGATTAAGCTACTATAAAGAATCTCGGATTGAAGGATTTCTTCACTATTGTGTGATTTCATCTGTTTAAGAAAGCTCGGCTCGATCTCTGAACTTTAATCTTAGATAGGATCCCTCTCATCCCTTTATCGAGATAAGATAAGAACTTTATAAATCCAGAAGGAAATCCTTTTGCCAGAGACTGCTTCAGATTACCAGAAAAATAAATAGAAATGAAATATAAATTAAAAATAAATGAAATAATCTATATATACACACACACACACGAATGTATTCAAAAATATAAACTTAAAAAAAATGAAATATTCTAAATATATTCATATATAAAATGTATAAGGTGCTAGAATGTTCAGTGTGGTTGCGATTCATGCAAGGGACAATAAAGACTCGTTTTCAGTTTACCAAAATCTTTGAGTATAGTTGAAAATGCCGAAAAATCTTTTCAGATCAGATTCGAGATTCTAGTTATTCTTTATAAATGTGTGTGAATGTTGGATGTTTGAGTGGTAAGGGAGGCCAGATTAAGATGGTTTGGACATGTTCAGAGTGAGTATATTGGCAGGAGAATGATGGACATGGAGCTGCCAGGCAGGAGGCAGAGAGGAACGCCAAAGAGGAGGTATATGGGTGTAAAATATGAGGATATGAAGCTAGTGGGTGTGAGTGTTGAGGATGCAGAAAGTATTTAGAAATATAAACACTTACAGCTCTTTCTCCAGCTGCTGTTGGATCAGTTTGGCTGATTTTGCCATGGCCATGTCTGTAAAGGGCAGGGGGGGGGCAAAGTGGGAGGAGCCAGAGTTTAGATATGCGTCAATACAATCATATTAAAACTCATTTAAAAGTGCATTTTTAATGTGTTTGTGTCGATCTGTACCATTTCTACAGAGTGCACCGAGTGTTCTGGGTCGAATCGGGATTTCCCGAGACTACGTTTATATCAGTTATACCACAGTGTATGGTGTATATAAATATCTACAGGTTTCCAATCAAAAATGCCTATTTTATTAATAAGTAGTAGTTTTTAGAAATGCCTAGTTCAACAACAAGACAATTTTTTATATATTGTGTTTCCTAGATCAGGTTTCTAGAAGGATCCTTTTAAGCATTTATGGAAGGAGTCTCCAGTTTCGGTGCTTTGAAACCGTTCCGAAACAAACTTTCTGTCCTTGTTGTTTTGTTTTGTAGCTACACGTCGTTATGTCGCACCAGGGTCCCGGAGAAACGTCTCATTTCACTGTGTCAATTACATATGGTTGAAATGACAATAAAAGCTTCTTGACTTGACTTGGAGAGTGAAAGAGAAAGGAAGCGTGCCCTGAACCCATTCAGGGTTCAAAGCTACAAAGACAAATTTTTTTAAGTAATAATAATAACATACGACAGCATACCTTGTTTGTTGCAGGTGACCAGCAAGGCCGGAGAGTTGTTTATCAGCACGTGGTCCGTCAGGAGGAAGTAAAGAAACTCGGCCACATCCTTTACCTCTTTCTGGAAGGCGGCGCTATCCACCACGAACACGATAGCTCTGCGGGCACAGAAACAAGCGATCAAGCTCATATACGACTGTAAAGGACAAATGACTTTTTGTGTTCCATATTAATACTGTGTTTACAATTTATATCATTTACAGAAAGACTAGTTAAAAGAATTAGTGCATGGAGGCTAACAGCTGCTCAAGCCTGATGCTAAAATGCAGTGGATTCCCAAGAACGCAAGCAACTTGTTTCTTGCTAGTGTGAACGTATACACACAAACGTTTAAGGATACCTGACTATGTCTTTATTGTACGTCTCATTCAACATATAGTCGTTTTTCCACTAGATGATGGAGCATGGCTGTGGGGATTTGTGTTCATTCAGCTACAAAAGCATTAGTGACATGATGATGATGAGGAGGAGGTCTGGGGTTCAGTTGGTGTTGCAGTTCATTCCAAAATGAGTTCATTAGGGTTGAGTCAGAGCTCTGTACAGGAGTTCCTTTCTCAAACTGTCTGTTTGCTTTGTGCACAGGGGCGTTGTCATTACTGTGAAATTTCTAGTAAGAGCAAATTGAAATTCTACACCATACAAAGAACATCCTGTATGTTTTTTTTTGTGTGTCAGGTGTCCACAAACTTTTGGCCATTGTAGTGATCCTGTGCGTTCCTGGGACAAGTAGTAAAAGAACAAATCATATAGTTACAGCATTAAGATACACCATTATCCCACGTTGTACTAACTCCTCTCGAACAAGGTTGTAGCTTCTTAGACCATGTTCTATTTATTCGTCTCACTCCCGAGCTCCCAGCGTGACCTCTTCTGCCTGATCCATCCAGACGCTCTAACCCCTGGTTGGAGTCTTGTCGCTTGGTGGTGCTTACTGCTGCTGGGGATAGATCTGCGTGGACAGTCTGTGGCCCAGGGTACCGCTGTGGATAGAGTCCCCTGAACCACCGTTACATCAGTCAGCTTTCAGCAGGAAGGAATTAGGCTGCGTCTATGTTATCCACGTTATGGTTTTCAATCGCTTCCCAAAAGTTGGTCATCCACACTGAAAGGTCTGAAAACGCTTACATTCCTGTACTGCACATGAGCCTTGACCTGCACCATTTCCGCATGGAGTTTATTTACTTTCTGGCTCTTTGAATCGTCACGCCAATATGTCGAGGAAAAGCACAGGGTTTGTTTAAATGGACCGATAGTGAGGTGGAATTGTTACTGCGAGTAACACAGGAGTATAAAGTTGCAAAAGCGAGCGAGAACGTATGCCGAATTGGTCACTTGACTACGGTGGTGGCTTAAGTGGTTAAGGCTCTGGGTCGTAGACCGGAAGATCAGGGGTTCAAGCCCCAGCACCACCAAGTTACCACTGTCGGGCCCTTGAGCAAGGCCCTTAACCCTTAACGCTGCTCCAGGGGTGCTGCATCATGGCTGACCCTACGCTCCAATCTCCAAGGATGGGATATGTGAAGAAAGAATTTCACTCTGCTGTACGAAAAGATACATTTTGCATTGACTAAAAACGCTGTCTCAGTGTGGACGGAAGGCCAAAACGGATAGAATCATACATTTTTAAACAAAAAATGTGGACATGGACCTTAGTGATACGTCTATAACTACACTGACCTATTAGTTCCTCAGGAGCTCTTGTTGTATAAAGGACATTATCAACATTTACTGAGTTACTGAGTGTCCAGTGTCACCCAAATGAGGATGAGGTTCCCTTCTGAGTCTGGTTCCTCTTCCTCATATCATCTCAGGGAGGTTTCCCTCACCACCATCACCTCAGGCTTGCTCATTAGGGAGAAAATAGTGACTTAACATAAAACTTTCTATGTTTCTATACTTCTGTAAAGCTGCGGTCCATTGTTAAAAGCGCTATACAAATAAATTGGATTGAATTTATACTAGAATGAGGATGTTCTTGATGGACACTCCACCACATCTGGTCTAGATGACAGGTTCCGCCGAACGACGTCAAAAACCCTACACCACAAATACGAGTCTATACACACGACCTGAGCTCACGGTCCCGAAACGTTCGAAAGGTCAACAGGAATAACATCATCTCGAGGATTTCTACCTGGCAGACTCCTTGAACTTTTCCACAAACTGAGCTCTTAGACTGTCATGACCAGGAATGTCCACAAGAGTCCAGCTGGTACCCTGTGGAGAAGAAATTAACCATTAAATACATCAGCTTTGTGTGTGTGTGTGTTTATTATTTATTTGGTACCTTCTCATTTTTTGCTCTGTATGGCGCTTTACTCTCTTTGATGGAGGTCACAGTTTGGATAAATTTCCCCGTCAGGAGCTGAAGAGGCAAAAATAAAACTGATCAATAAACGATAATGAAATAAAATGTGGTAAAAGGTAGGAATCTTTCTTCCTCACCCGGCTGAAGAGGAGGGATTTTCCAGCGTCACACACACCAACTAGCAATACTGCGTTTCTTTTCTTCTTGGAGCTCAAGAAAAATTTCAAAAGCACTGCAATGTAGAAACATAATCGATCTATTAAGCGCCCGAAGCTTAAAATATGTCATTTATCATGCAAACATATGAGCTTGTTAGCTAAATACTCTCGAGATTTTTTTTCCTATCCGTATTCAGACAAATCGCGCCTCCTCGCTATGATTGGCTAATATTTTACAATCACTACCAATAAACGAACAAGTTAAGCTCCACTAGCCAAACAGAGCAGGCAAGCGCTACTACCAGCCAATCATCGCCTAGAAGGCGGGACTTGTCAGAAAACGGTTGGGAACTATATTCCATGTAGCCGTTGCTACGAGGCCCAAACATTCTTGCTTACCTATTGTAATAATAACAACGGCTATAGCGACGAAAATCCCGATTAGAAACGAAGGGTCTTGCTCTGTTATTTCCTTAACGAGTTCGTCCAAAAATGGCTCCGACGAAAAGTCTTCCAGATCCAAATTCAGTTTCTCCTCCATGGCGGTTCCGCTGGTAGAGAGGCGCTTCTGACACACGTGTACCTAACAGACCTGCGCATGCGCAGGAGACACCTCACAATAGACCCATAGATACACTATATTGCCAAAAGTATTCGCTCACCTGCCTTGACTCGCATATGAACTTAAGTGACATCCCATTCCTAATCCATAGGGTTCAATATGACGTCGGTCCACCCTTTGCAGCTATAACAGCTTCAACTCTTCTGGGAAGGCTGTCCACAAGGTTTAGGAGTGTGTTTATGGGAATTTTTGACCATTCTTCCAGAAGCGCATTTGTGAGGTCACACACTGATGTTGGACGAGAAGGCCTGGCTCTCAGTCTCCGCTCTAATTCATCCCAAAGGTGTTCTATCGGGTTGAGGTCAGGACTCTGTGCAGGCCAGTCAAGTTCATCCACACCAGACTCTGTCATCCATGTCTTTATGGACCTTGCTTTGTGCACTGGTCCACAGTCATGTTGGAAGAGGAAGGGGCCAGCTCCAAACTGTTCCCACAAAGTTGGGAGCATGGAATTGTCCAAAATGTCTTGGTATGCTGAAGCATTCAGAGTTCCTTTCACTGGAACTAAGGGGCCAAGCCCAGCTCCTGAAAAACAACCCCACACCATAATCCCCCCTCCACCAAACTTTACACTTGGCACAATGCAGTCAGACAAGTACCATTCTCCTGGCAACCGCCAAACCCAGACTCGTCCATCAGATTGCCAGATGGAGAAGCGCGATTCGTCACTCCAGAGAACGCGTCTCCACTGCTCTAGAGTCCAGTGGCGGCGTGCTTTACACCACTGCATCCGACGCTTTGCATTGCACTTGGTGATGTATGGCTTGGATGCAGCTGCTCGGCCATGGAAACCCATTCCATGAAGCTCTCTGCGCACTGTTCTTGAGCTAATCTGAAGGCCACATGAAGTTTGGAGGTCTGTAGCGATTGACTCTGCAGAAAGTTGGCGACCTCTTCACACTATGCGCCTCAGCATCCGCTGACCCCGCTCCGTCAGTTTACGTGGCCTACCACTTCATGGCTGAGTTGCTGTCGTTCCCAAACACTTCCACGTTCTTATAATACAGCTGACAGTTGACTGTGGAATATTTAGGAGCGAGGAAATTTCACGACTGGATTTGTTGCACAGGTGGCATCCTATCACAGTTCCACGCTGGAATTCACTGAGCTCCTGAGAGCGACCCATTCTTTCACAAATGTTTGTAAAAACAGTCTGCATGCCTAGGTGCTTGATTTTATACACCTGTGGCCATGGAAGTGATTGGAACACCTGATTCTGATTATTTGGATGGGTGAGCGAATACTTTTGGCAATACAGTGTATATACTGTACTGAACTGCACAATTGTTTGTGTTGTGTATTTTATAGTATATTATATAGTGTGTAATATTTGCTCAACTCATAAAGAGAGAAAAATGAGAGGCTGGTGTCTGCTAATATGGATGTGGATGTTTTGTAGGCGTCCCACCGTAACTAGAAATGAATACAAATTAAAATTAATGAATGTCCTAGGCATGAGGAATGAATGAAACACTTGAGGACATGCTGTTATAGGGAAATAATCATCTACGGTGTGGTAGCATCATTCTGTTGTGTTTTTGTTCCTTAAGTATTGTGCATTAGAGTAATGGTGGCTTGGTGGTTAAGCTTCTGCACTTCTGAGTGAATTCAGATGCCAGTGACGGGCTTTTTAACAAGAACTCGAACCCAGAAAAGCTCAGCTATATGCTCTGTAAGCCTGTCGTATGTATTCGTTCAGTTATCTCAAGCGAAAAAGCATGATCAGCCCCAGTGTTTACATCTGCAGTCTCTAAACAACATGATAAAAGTGATGCAAAATACAACACAAAATCTCATCCTTGTTACATAAACAAGAAGTCTGACATAAACGTAAACATATTTGCATACGGCATTAATAACATCTATAATAAGCCGTTTATCCTTGAACTCTAGCGCACGGCTTTCCAGCCCTCCTCCTCCTCGAGTGCTTCTCACAGACTTTAGTTCCAAACTCTAATCTAAAACATCCGATCTACGTTTAGATCCTGATTAGTGTCTCCAGAAGAGCTTGATTAGCAGAATCAAGTGTGTTAGATGTGGTTTGGAGCTGAAGTCTGCAGAAGGAGGGCTGGAGACCCTCACTCTAGTCTTCAGATTCAGACCAACTGCGCCGCTCAGAGCACTAACAGCTACAGAGAAGTCCTTTGTTCTGTAGAACAGCTGATCAAAATCATCAGCTCATCAGCGAGCCTTACAGCAAGCTTCGCTTTCCGGAAAGGGACAAAAGATTTTCTTCAAGAATCTGTCAATAACTGCACCTTCAGATCTGGGGGGATAAGTGGAAAAAGATTTTTTTTTTCTGTCACAGAAACATTTCTCGGTCTCTGATAGGAGCACGCTCAGAGCATACTTGTTTAAGGAAACGAAAACAGTAAAATCATGATGTACCTGATGACAGAAAGAAAGATTATGAAGTGGTACAATTTTTTGCAAATATAGTCAAAAGGATGTGTCTAAATCTAGAACTGTTCCTGAGCCGTTTTCTCTTTGGACCTCTTGAAGGTTCTACTTGAATAGAATAAAAGGGACGGTGGTAGCTCAAGTGGTTAAGGCTCTGGATCGCTGATCGGGGTTCAAGCCAAACTGCCACTGTTGGGCCCTTGAGCAAGGCCCCCAACGCCCCCTGCTCCAGGGGTGCTGCATCATTGCTGTCCTTGCACTCTGACCTCAGCGATGGGATATAAAGAGTTTCACTGTGCAATGATGTAAATGTGACAAATAATGACAACTTAACCCTAAAACCTTGGTTCTTGAACAGTTTATTGGATAGATAACGGTTCTTAGTCTCTATATCAGGGTTTACTTGGAAGAACTCTCTGATAGGTAAAGCTTAGGAACTATTATTCATGATGTTCATTTTTGGAAAAATGCTAAACATTTCTATTACTCTAGAACCACACAGCACGGTCATCATCGCTTGTTTCTCTAGGGATTTTTTTTGGTTAACTCTGCAAGTGATATTTACTTAGACACAAGAGTTAAATATGGAACCTTAGAGTTAGTTGATGAACCCCACATTTTTTATTTATTCGTTTTAGGGAACTCTTTCAAAGTTCTTTATATGTAGGACTCTACAACAGAGTAGAGAGACTTGTGTGTTTATATTAAACCATGCACTGAATGGATATATCATTCAGGGATCATTTCTCAAGATTAGGAAAACTGACAAAATAATTGCTTCTACATTTTCAGTTTGGAATTGCAAATTCCTCTGTTTCTGTTTCTGGACAAACTCTGATCAAGTGTTTATTTGTCTGGACGCGAGCATGGCTTAGAGGTTTAAAGGTTTCCTTTTCTCAAACTCATGCCGAACCAGAGTTGGTGTCCACTACACTTTGGTCCATTACAAGAAAAGAAAGGGGGCAGGGTTCTGGTACACTAGTTGTTAAGATTTATTACAGCAACTTCTTAAGTTTATAATGGCTGTAAGTAATGTTAGAACTTGAATAAAACAAATGGACTGTGTGGGTGTAAGGTTCTGGAACAGATAGATAGATGGATGGATGGATGGATGGATGGATCCAGACAGACAGACAGACAGACAGATAGATAGATAGATAGATAGATAGATAGATAGATAGATAGATAGATAGATAGATAGATAGATAGATAGATATGCAGACAGATAGATAGATAGATAGATAGATAGATAGATAGATAGATAGATAGATAGATAGATAGATAGATAGATAGATAGATAGATAGATAGATAGATATGCAGACAGACAGACAGACGGATTGATGGATAGATAGATAGATAGATAGATAGATAGATAGATAGATAGATAGATAGATAGATAGATAGATAGATAGATAGATAGGCAGGCAGACAGACAGACAGACAGACAGACAGATTAGATAGATAGATAGATAGATAGATAGATAGATAGATAGATAGATAGATAGATAGATAGATAGATAGATAGATAGATAGATAGATAGATACATACATACATAGATTTTTTGTACCACATATACTACACAGGGTCACAAACAGCCCAAAAGGCACAGTTTGGGGGACTCAGCCTGGCTCTGGTCTGGAGGAAGAGAAAAACTTCTAAAACATGCACGCAAACTCACGCATGCAGGGAAGAGGCAGGAATCAAACCCACAAATCAACCCCCTGGAGGTGCGAGGCCAAGGTGTGAACACTAAGCCACCATGCCCCTAAACAAACAAACAAATAAAATGCTTTCTTTTTCCAAGAAAAGGCTAAAATATTGTTGCATGTGCTTAAAAAAGGTTTCATTTTTTGGGGTGAAAAAGCACATTTGTACTGAATTGTTGTTCAGTTGAAGTGGTTAAAAAAAGTTTGAGAACCCGTAATGTCTCTTTGTATACTTAATTCTAAAGGGGCTTGCTTTATTTATTTATTTATTTATTTATTTATTTATTTATTTATTTATTTGCTGCCCAAACATTCTCATGATTGTTATACGCTTTGTTATATTGGTTTCACCATCGATGTATCCTATAAGGTATACTATAAGAGGTTCTAGATTACACTTATTTATTTCTTTTCTTTTCCTAACTTGTCCTGCCCGTGTGAAGTCGGTGCGTCATTACGCACGCTCCAACCATTTACAGAGACACTTCAATCCACTCAGGAGGTCGAGCTGAAGAAAGTGGGGGTGGTGGGAGAAAATCCCCAGCTCGGGTTTTTTTTTTTTTACGTTTTAGACATCTGCATGATTTAGATCGAGTTCCTCTGTGGTTTGAGAGCGTCGCTGTACCATCGTATAGCCTTTCGTATAGGTTCTCTGCTTCCTCCAGAGCGGATGTGTGGCTGCGCTTCGCCGCGGCATTGACCAGAACCTCGGTGCTTTCTCTCGGACCGGAGCGATGGCGCGCTGCGCGTTCTGGAGCGCGCTGTGTCTCTTCTTCATGTCCTCCACCGGACTTTCTTTCGGTACCAGTTTCATCTACCCGTTCCAGGGACTCACACTGCAGCATGTGAGCTCAGAACAAAGCGTCGCCGGTCCCCCGGCTTCAGCCATCAGCTCTCAGCGCAGGTAAGGGACGCGCTAAACTTCCTTACTATCCGTGCATAAGAAGCATTTAAGCCTTTTTTAATAGAAATCATTACACACTTGAATATACGAGGGTTGCCAGATTGCTCCTAATTAAGCTTCGTGTACAAAATCCATTCAAAGCAACCGCAACCTTCATTAAAACAAAGTTCTGTAAAGTTTACTTCAGCCTTTTCAAATATATATATATATATATACATATATATACCAGGTTAAATCCTGAATGCTTGTGATATACAGTCTCAAAAATAAAGTACTTTTCCTCATTGCATCATTTTTTTGCATCATCAAGGTACCCATAGTGCATCATAGAAAGTTTGTTAAAGCACATACACCTTCCCAGGTAAAACATGCGGCACCACAGCAGCAACAACAAGGAAAAGTACAGTCCTTTCATTACCGATATTTCCCAGAGAGGAAATGCGCTAGAGTTACTTAGTGTAAAGATTTCTTACATAGATAAGTCTGCAACATTCAGGGGGTGGGGAGAAAAAAAAGAAAACAGTCCAAATCAGTGCCAGAGTCTCATAAGCTCAAGTCGTGAGTACGCAAATCAGTTCCATGTTACAAATCAGTGGCTGATTGTAGTCAAGTCTGACTGACGTCCAAGTTCTGGACTTGACAATAAAGTTACTTAAGAATGTAGAATGCACACAGATCTTTAGGAAATAGAAGACTTTATATCCCTAGAGCAAAACTGTACAGCTTGGACGAAGAAAACGCATCAGATCCTCTCAAGCAATAGAGAGAAATCATCTGCCACTTCTTCACTCATTCTGCTCTCGCAAACAAATTTGATTCAGTTGAATAATTGGAAGTTGTTCATCCGCGTTCATGTTTCTGTATTCACTTTCCAGACAAAATACATAACAGAGATGGAGCTGAGTACTGATCGTGTGTTTTAAACAGATACGCATACAGGGACGGATAGGAAGATCCCGCTGGAACTGAGATCACGCTGAACACAGGACAAGAGAAATGTGCATGAGCAGAAGGTGTTTACTTTCATCCGGGTGTGTGAGGGCAGATATGAAGCATGTGGGACAAACAAAAAGCACTTAAAACATTGAAAAGATGGGAATATGTGTTCAATCAGATTAAAAGAGGTTTACATAGAAACATTAGGGTTCTCAAAAAAACGTGATTTCGTTTGTTAAGGTTACGATTCAATCATAAGAAACTGATGAATGATTTCTGAAGTAATGATAACTGCATTATTGCATTTACAGAGAGAGTCCATTCATTCATCCTTAGTAACCGCCTGGTCAGAGTCACAGTGGTCTCTAAATCTAGTTTCCAGGATTTCAGGTTTAAATCCTGTTTCAATTCAGTATTCAGTAATAGGACTCCTTTTCGAGTCTCAGTGTTTCTTCTTGATATCATCCCAGGGAGTTTTTTCCTTGCCACAGTCACCTCAGGCTTGCTCATTAGGGATAAATATAAATAGAAGTCAAATATTTTTAACTATCTTATCTAACGTCCATTGATAAAAGCACTGTACAAATAAAATTGAATTGAACTCAGAACTAGTTCCTGGTCTTCTTTCTAGAGTTCTTCTGCTTGGAAAAAAAACTTGGAGATGCCCAAAGCAAGGTCATATTTGTATGGGTAGAACTTCCATAAACGTTAATTGTTTCTGTGTGCACCTTAAAATGATCAGCGTTAATTGAAGTGGTCTGAAATCAACAGAATTACTTCTAAACTTAAAACAGCTTGCGTCAAGCGAAATCTGTTTGCTGTTGACCGAGTGTCAGGTGTGTTTACATCAGACAACTCAGGCATGATCGATGTTTCTCGAGTTCCTGTCTCGGAATTCCAAATTAGACCCTATATTTCACCGCCTTTTTCCACGATCGGAGATGTTTTTTATTTAACAGCGAAACGTAGCACATTTCTACCGTCTATGCCCATAACAGCCAACAGTAAACGCTAACCAGAACATTCGTTTTTATCAATCCGGCCATGCTGCTCCAGCGTATATCTTTGAAGCGTCAGTCAATATCGTGGTGAACGTTTGCATATGTCGAGCATTTGTTCAGACTTAGTTGCATGATTAGGCAATGGAATTTGTGGATGTTATATTTTTGAAGAAACCTGACCAAATCAGGGACCCAAATGTTGTTCACATTCCATAGCCATTGTTTTTTTTGGGGTTTTTTTTGTATTTTTCTTTCCCCAGACTCTAACCTAAAGCAGCCTAGAAAAGCAGACGTCCAATCTGACTACCATAGCTGCTGGTTGGAGAAGATGCTGGAATGCTGAAGATGCTTGTGCTTAATTTCTTTTACTTCATTTCAGGAACTGGTGCCAGTACACGGTATCGAAGACGGTGACGTGCCAGGTGCATAACGGCACCGAGACGACGGTGCAGAGGGTGTTCCAGGGCTGTCGATGGCCGGGACACTGCTCTAAAGTCATCAGGTATGAACCTGTATCATCGCTCTGTTGTGTGTGGACGAAAAATTCAGACGTTTTACATCACATTTTCTTTAATCCTCTTTAAACTCCGAATGGCAAACTACGGGACAGTTCTATTAAAACGAATGAGATGTTGGCTCATGTCTCGAGTATAATCAAATTTTGAAATGAGAAACGTCCCTACAGCAATCCAAAGCCACTGTTGCAAGAATTGTGAATCATATCCAGCTGAATGTATCAGAATGCAAAACGCTGGAACGGGTTATACAGTGCTGATTTCTTTGCATTGGCAGTTACAGGACACTGATCAGGCCTGCGTATAAGGTGGCCTATCGACAGGTGACCGCGCTCGAATGGAGGTGCTGTCCCGGCTTCCTGGGAAGTGACTGCAGCGTAGGTGGGTGGAAAAAAAAATGGAATCACGTCCATCAGTGTTTGCTGTTGTGTAATTATAATGGTTGCAAAAATAAATTAGAATTATTTCTTGCGACCATTCGATTTGGTGGTTCAGTTGATTAGACAAATAAAATACATCATTCATATTAGATTATTTTCTGTTTACAGATCTGTTTTTTTTGTGACGTCAAGACCAACAGTACCACCAATGGTCAATAAAAAATAAAAAAAAAAGGATTCTTGGGGCTTATTTCTTTCTAGCCCAGACTGTAGCTTTACGCAGCCTATCCTCCTCATAGGTGTCAGGGGATTACAGTGTGAGTGACACACCCCCTTGATTTGATCTCCAAACACTATAATATGCCATTAGAAGTGATTGAGAAGGTGTGGGTGATGAAGGATTATTTACTTTTTCATCCTTTTTGTCTTAAAGTTAAACTTGAAGTAAATCAAAATAAGCAAATCTTGTCCTATAACCGTACATGAAATGGAAGGTTTAGTGTTTTACGTGAAAGAGTTACAACTGTGTGTGTGTGAAACAAGTTTGCCCATCATCATTCTTATTAAGCCATTGACGAGGCCTCATTTAATAATGCATTGCTCAACGCTAATAGTTTTGCCATTAGTTAAGCCATTGA
Organism: Hemibagrus wyckioides; assembly: GCF_019097595.1. Classification (NCBI taxonomy): domain Eukaryota; kingdom Metazoa; phylum Chordata; class Actinopteri; order Siluriformes; family Bagridae; genus Hemibagrus; species Hemibagrus wyckioides. Next base: position 4,759,991 of record NC_080729.1, read on the forward strand.
TTTTATCCCTCACATCTAATATCATGACCAGCTGTCACTGGGTAATGTGTTTTAACTCACCCGAAATCTCAACCTCGCTCATTCAATTACATACAAATGTTTCGCGAACTCATGTTCTATAGCTCGCAGTGTGAAATCTAATGTGGATCTATTGTAATAAATCTTCGTGATCCAGGAAGTGCATTTTCTCAGAAAAAAAAAGCAGCGATCCTCTTTTTATCTTTTAGACGAAAATGCTTTCTGTCCAAGTTAATATTCACTGTGGATGCTGGAGGCCCTATGTGCTCATTGAAATCATATGAAGGGAATTAATACACTCTTTAATACAGCCTCTGTTGCTCTGCTATAGTTGGGACGTGTCCATTGCTTAATTGTTGCCATGGTTTGAATGTTTTTAAAAGTGTTATGGGGGTAGTAATGGATCCTGGTGTATTGTTTCTTGCCATAGTGTGCTGATTAGTGAGAAAAAAGCATTAGGGATGACTGAACGAAAATCCAATTTTGCACTCATGAGGGTGAGGGTTAGGTATGGGGTTGGAGAAAATCCTGCACACGATTCTTAAGAGTATGTTGGAATTCAGATTTCTACTTATTCCATTATCTCTTCTTGTTTCTTGGCCAAGTGGCTAAGCTCAAATGACTTTGTCTTGTTCTTTCCCTCTGCAGGCTTTCAGTAATAAGTGCTCCGTGGTTTCACGCTCCTTAATCGAGATTCTTTTGTGTCTCTCTTTTCAAAAAAGGAGTGAGATCATCCACCACAGGCATGGAATATCAGCCCCCCACATACACACCGCATAGCTCCTCCATCATACATTTTAACCTTCCGTAACTTTATACCGTACCGTCTCTTTTCCCTCGTGCATTCCTATTTCTCATACTCTCACTGTCATCACCCACTTTTGGAACTAGTTCCAGCCTCGCTCACTGACCTTTTCCACCGCTCCACTACCACAACATTGACTGTTTTGTATGCGTCGGCCCAACTTTCAGCCTGCCTAGAACTAAGGGGGGTTGGGGTGGGGTAGGGGGGCTTTAGTGGAGGCCGTCATGCTTGAGCATGGGCCAGCCGTCTGGGCTGCGGAACATCTGGAAGCGCTGTGGGCCTTTTGGTGCTTGATGGAGTGAGCCAGCTAGGGAGAGCGCGTCACTCACACACAGCTAGATTACACACATATACAAGCTGCGTTTTATCCTGGAAACCAACAAGCGCAGGGGAGTGTATTAAAGAGCATGTGAATGATAACAAGGGCACTTGTGGTGCACGTAAAACCCTTCCTCGCTTGCTTGTTAAAAGAGTTGATGGAAAAGCAGCCACAGGGGCTACACCTTGTTCCCACAAATATCGGGCTGTTAGAAAAAGAAGAGCGTAGCGGCGGGGGAAATCGATCACATTGTTAAAATGGAGACGTGCAGAAAGAAAGCCGTCTGAGGAAACGCTTTGTCTGACGCTAATTAACCCCCTTCGCTCATATAGTCGACGGTATCGCTGAATAAAAAGTTCTCCTTGCCTGTTTATGACCTGTTGCACAGTAGGAATCAAAATGCCAGCAATCAACAAAGTACCCCTTTCTTCCTGCTCTTTGGAAGCACTGCAAAATTTGCCACCTGGGGATTTTGGATCCTGTCCTAGAGAAATCCAAGCTGTCTTCCGGCATTTATGTTGTAGGAATGCAGTTGTATGTTAGCGCTTAATGGATTTAATGTTTAGTTCTGTCTGCTGATGAAACAGTGTTGGCTCTTTGAAGGGGATAAAACACACTCACTCACACACACATTAGTGATTGTTTCCACAAACTGAGGAACCTTTAAGAAAAAAAAAAAAAAGTACCTCCCTACTGAAAAGCATGGCTCCATGGATATGCCAGTCTTGTTATAGTGTGTGTGTGTTTGTGTGTGTGTATGTCTTGCTTGCATGGGAACATGCATGAGAGAGAATTCTGGGGTCAGTATTTTGGGGAAGTGTTCATGGTGGGAGAGAGCAAGACGCTTTGAGATGTTTCGCAGGTCACAGACACTAACCCCTGATGTTTGTTCACATATTTATATAGGCCAGTCCCCATCGGGATTCTTTGTGGCGCTCCACAAACCATATGCCCCCTCCCTGTCCTTCTTTCTTTTCTCTTTTTACCCTGCTTGTCTTTGGGGTAAAAACCACAGAGGTGCTGGATGTATTTGTATACATTCATCAGCATGCTCTGTTTTCTTTCATATCACTTCATTTCCTCTCCAAAGAGGCAGCATGTAGAGAATCAGCAGTTTTCCAAGGACCAGCTTGCGGAGAGTGACACGGGTCCTCAATAGTCCCTTTGAGACGTTTGGTCTACACAATTGCTGCTAATGACAAATATTTAGCTTTTATAGTAAATAAGGCTTTCTTGCTGAACCAAATAAGGCATAAACCAAGGTCTTTTCAGGACTGCATGAGGTAAGATAGCTATAACAGATAAGTGCTGATATTTAAAAGTCCTCCCTTCCTTAATAATGAAAAGTGTAGCAACTTAAAGTTTAAAACCTGTCCCTGACATACTGTATATTTATACATACACAAAAGACGTTGTGGGAAAGAAACGGCAGACTTTCATTGTTTGCTTTACCTTTGGCAAAATGTATGTGTGCACTAATGGGCTAAGTCCTCAGAAAATCACATCCATATGGGAAGAACAGGCTGAGCACTCAACACAGAGAAATAAACCCACCAAAAGGATCACCTGACAAAGCAAGGTCTTATATATGCCAGAATAAAGGTGGAAAATAAGGGATCGAAAAAGATAAAAGAAGATAGACATGTGTGGATTAAGATTTAAGGAGCAAAAGAAGGCGTCCCTTCTAATGAAAGAATGCTTGAGAATGCAAAGGCGTAATCAACTTGCATAACCTTTCAATTTACAAGACGTAGACCAGTTTTCAACTAGATTCTCAGACTGGGACAAGGGATTGCAAGTCACTCGGGTCAAAAATAGTTTGCTCGACATGACAAATGTACACACCACCAAACCAAAACCACTTTTTTTTGTGATTCAACAAATCTAATCATCTGTGCCCTCCAACATCTTAGACCCCTGCTGGTGCTGCAACTGGAACATGTTGGGGGGAAAAGTCACTCTGGATTGATCAGCAGATGCCTCAGTTTCTTTGGGTTTCTTTGGGCATTTGATGCTAATGAGCGCCAGACAGGCTGCCTTTACCCCAGCGAAGAGGATTTTTCCACAGGGGCAGAGCATTTCTAAGGGATAGATTCTTGATCTTGATGAGACCCAGGACCCAGTTTGCTCCAGTCTGGCTTGATGGTATGTGGAAGAGAGTGCTATCCTTGCACTAAGCTGTAAATCTTTAGTTTGAAACAGCTGAGTTTATGGGGCCATGTAGTAAAAACTCAATGAGTGATAGCTAGAGATCCATGTAGTAGTTCTAAGAAATTTTCACTGGACAACTGGGGCCACACTGGACCACTTTGCTTTCCTTTTTTTCCATATGCAAAGTGTGACCCTGTTTGCACAATAATGAATTTTCATTCATACCTACATAGGCACAGAGCTCAAATACAAAGACATTTGAAGTTAAAAGGCTGGTATTTAAAATGGAAAACTTGAACACTTGGTCTTAAGATCATATTTCCAATGTAAAGTGAGTTGTTATTGCATATTTTGGCAGAACCATCATCCTGTAAGGGGCCACATTTAACTTAGTCATACGTCGAGGAACATATAAGTCTGCATGTTTGCTCATCTCTTCTCCTCTCCCTCCCAGTTTATCAATCCCTCCCACATGTCATTGTGACCAGTTCCATTTCCGGAACATTCCTCCCTAAGCTGTTGAAAAGAAACGTAGAAACAGTGCCAAGGAAAACTAAAAGATACAGCATCCTGTTGTAGACCTTCTAGACCATGGTTTTTATGCAAGCCACTGGATTTTAAGCAGACCGCTCCAAACCCAAATCTCAGCCTTGATGCAACCTTGTGACACGTCCTTTTCTTGAGTGTTCCTAACTTTGACAGAATCCACAGTTAGGTAATGATTGTAAGAATCAGGTAAGAACACCTAAAACTTGATCTTTGCAATATCCTAGTGTCATGTGGCTGGTTGTTTAAGCTACCTTATTACTCATGGACAAGTTTAGAAATGTTTCTGTTTAATGGAATCTAGTTATGTCAAAGCAGATCAGCCGTTTGTGTGGTACTGATGGCAGCACAGCAGTAGAAGTCTGGTAGCAATTTTCCTGCCATTGCTCCTTCCCCCCACTCACCTTTCACACTGAGCTGCTGATGGATATCTTAGATTGTAGTTGCAGGGTATGAAGGTAATGGACGAATCAACATTCTGGTGTCTGGATTTCAACATATACAGGATGTAGAAACCTTTTGTTTTGTTAAACTACTGTATTGTTAGAGTGAGGGTTAGGAATGGTGAGTTGGGTCCATGGGATTATTTCTAGGCTTTCTTCAATTTTGTTTAATGGACAGATCTATAAAATGAGCATGGTCTCTGGAGTCTTGCTCTGCCATCCTAATCTTCCCATTCATTCATTCATTCATTCATTCATTCATTTTCCTTCTGCTTAGCCTAGATGGTCATCCCAGAGTTGTCTGTCACTGACCACAAATTCCAGCTACTAATCATGGATCCCCAGACATTCCCAAGCCAAGAGTGACATTTAATCTCTCCAGCAGCCCTGGATCTTCCCTGGGGGTCTCCAGTTAGACAAGCAGGAGCCAACCAGGGGAATCCTTGTAAGATGCCTGGACTACCTAAATTTGTCCCCTTAGATATCGTAAAATTCTGGTCTCAATTCTGCAAGTAAAAGATTTGCTTGATTTAGACCTTGAGACAAAACCCCAACTGCTCAATGGTTACAGTAAAAGGTATACGTAAAAAGAATGTTGTGAGCAAACTCCCATCATGATTGCCCATGCAATTATGCACTTAGATGAAGTGAAAGATGGCCAGACTCTGTGTTACATCTACTGATGTTCAAAAAATTAAGTTGATGTGTGGTGGGATATACGTAATTGTCTGGTTTATCCTTGACTCCAAATTGCAAGCGAGGCCAAAACAGCAGGATGGTGTAAAACGCTTGATTGCTAGCTCTGCATACACCACCCAGTAACTTATGTCATGCAAAGTCCAGTCTTGTTGAGCAGGAAGCATACCTTCTAGCCACAGTATATAGCAGCCAGTTATTGCTAAGCCATAGAACTGACTAAAGTAGGATGTGTAAATACGGACACTAGGATAATTTTCTGAGAAACCTCAGTGGGTGTAGGGACTCTGCGAAGTCCAGCCATGATATCATTGTCCACTTTGTTGTGGAGTCTTAGTTGTTTTCAAACACTGAACATGGAAAATCAGTACAAAAAGTATTTTTGGGAGCAGTTCTGGTGTGTTTCCTAAAACCTCCAGAAGGTCATTCTTATATAGACAGTCAGGAATCTTCTTGATCTAAAATTTGCATTATTCCAGATGTTTGTGTTGGCCAGGATTCTTCACACTGCTGAGAAATCTGATTGGATTTTAACGATTGATTTCACAGGCGTTAGTCTTTATTTAAAATGGTTGAAAACTTCCAAAACAATAGGCATGAGTCTTTGTCTCAGTCTCAACAGCTGCATTTCCATACTTTAAAGACTGAACCAAGGCATACATCCTCTGAGTAAAGATCACCTTTGTATGGTGTAGAAAAGGTTTAGGTGTTTAGGTACTTCAAAATTGTTCAGATATTAGAGGGTTTTTTCAAGTCCTTAGATCTTAATTGCAAACTAAGACACAGATATAGAACAACACTCTAAACTAACTCACCACCACTTTGTCAAAGCTCTGGTTGTGTGGCCATGTCTGATTTATGACGTAATGTCTGTGTCAGCAATATTAGTCATCTCATCAAACGCAAGCTCAGAGGTTATCTTGGCTTTTACATGCAAGCTACGTGACAAATTGTTGCATTCCAGCGGAATAAGTCAGTGCCAGGCAGCTTGAAATGCAGACATTCCGACAGCTCGAGTTATATTAAGTGTGTGTCATGACTGGCCTGCTGAATATGCTTGACACTGGAAGTCGATTAGACTGAGGGACCTTGTAGAGATGCATCTTGCCTAGAAGGTATTCCAAAGGTTTTCAGGAATAATTACTTGGATGGACACGTGGTGAGTTCTTTCTTACTTCAACACCAACAATAATGCATGGCTCATAGATGGAATGATAGGATGGCAGGTGCCTTTGTTTCTTAGCAGTCTAAACATCTCTTCTTTCATTAAGTTTGTCCTTAACTGGATAATCTACAACAGAGAATTTCCAGATTGGAAAAGCAAAAAAGCTACAACCTTTAACTATTTGAAAGAAGCTTTGTCGATCCTGTTTATAGAAAACCACCTGACCAACAAGTGGACCTTCTGTCTCCATCGGTTATGACTACTTTGTAATGAAGTAAGGGAAAATGTATATGTGTATGAGTTTCTCATGTTCACCCATTCCATTCAGAATTATTTTCTCAGTTAACTGTAGTCGCATCACACACGACACATACTTCAGTGAGACATACAGTACTGTATGTGGTGTTAAAGACATGTCACACCGGATCATGTTGCAGCCGTTGATTATTTGAGCAGATTTCGCACAGCTCTTTGGCTGATGGAAAGCCTGCTTCCTTAGCACACAGATCTGGTGAGACGTTAGACACCATGGCAGATCTAGAAAGGAAGTGGAGGTGGCCATTGACTGGGAGTCAGTGATTTAGCATCAGTCCTCAGTAAAGAGGCTTCTGTGCACTCTAGTTTATTTGAGAAGTCACCTCACTCACTTACATAACACAGACGCTGCTGGCTATTGTTAAAATGAAAAAAGTTTTTTGAACCAGGTTAAAAAAAAAAACCCTTGGTCTGGCAGCTCCAAGTTTGGCAGGAGTTTTCAGACATACAGTATAGGTCTGAAATCATACATCATCAAATTCCAGCTTTGTAAAGTGGTCCAAATCTACTGGCCGTATGCTCGCCAGGTAAAATTAGCTAGTTAGCAGAAAGATCCACTCGAGACCATCATTTCGATTACAACATACACAGATCAGATTGTAAAAAAAAAAAATACAATGAGTAGACAGGACACTTTTGTTCTCCAAATGTTTTACTTAGCTAGCTAATGCTTAATAACATCAGCCCCAGAGCCGCATCCAGCACTACAGAGAATATCAAAAAGGAAGGACTTCTACTAACATTATGAACATTATTTAAAGACAGAGGGTGTTGGTTTGTAGAATGATCATTAATGTTCCACCATTAAATCCTTCCTTATGCTAGATTGACTATGTACAATTTCACGACAGTTTCAAGTTTTCTAGGAACAGTTCTAGGAACTTTTTGGCTTAAAGAATGTTCAGTCATCTGGGTATTCTGCTAATGTTTTCCATCAAATTAATAACTGTTACTACAACACTGGGAGTAAAGTTGTAATACGATTGTGCTGCAAACTATTATTTGAGCAGATGTTATTATTCAGATATATTATTTTGGGATTTCCTTAGGAGCTGTTGAATACTTATTGACCTTTCTAATAAATGCTCCACTTAGCTGTGTACTTTTTGAGTTGCCAGACGCTAGTGCGTGTTCAACAGGTCCGTCTTATCTCAGTGGCGAATACACCAGCCTGGCACTGTGATGAGAATCACCTGCTCAACTCAAAGGGGAAACAGCTGCTTGGTTTTCTTGGACGGGACAAAGTTATGCTGGCATGTCTGCTGATCGAGCAGTCATGTCCGGCCACACACTGCCCCAGACACACAGCACAGATGTCTGGGAGAGGCCTGGCAGCAGGAGGCATTCCGTCAGTCACGGCTGGCCACACACTCCCCCTCACACTCAGTGTATTTCTTGGGTCAAATTCAGCTCTTCTCTTCTTTTAAATGTCCAATGGGCGTCATGCCCAAGCCATACGATCACTTGTACACCCCCCTTCACCTTTTCATCTCTTTCTTTGCTCATGTCCTCCCACCTTCCATCCTTTTCTTCTCTGTTTTCATTTGCAAAACATATGTTGAACTCTTGACTTGGACGTATAAATAACTATGGCATGTCATATGTGTAAAATTGTTATGCTGTAGGAGATTGCCATAATGCATCGACTCTTCTCATAAGTTTTATTACCATGAGTCTTAGCTCAGAATCAGTGAGCCTTCCTTTGTGTCATCCTATATCTGGACTGATTGTAAATGAATTCCCAGGCAAGACCTGCATAACCCCTGACCCCTTTAGACATGTAGCTTATGTTATCTTGAACAGCTGTTCATGAAAAGGTTGGCATTCCACAAGACAGCTGCAGTGTCTGTTGGTGCCAGGGGCTGTCTTGTCAGGGGATATATTTGACAACTCGTTGAAACTGGACAGTTGTATGAAGATATATTTTGTTTTGTCATTGTATAGTAACTTTGTGGAAACTCCAGGGAGCAGCACTTTTTTTTTTTGCTAAGAGTAAAATTTAAAAATGTATATTTCTTTTTCTTCTTGGTCAAGTTCTCCGAGGTGCAATTATCCAATATAATAGTCATGTGCTGAAAATATTTCCCCAAAATGATGGTGAGCAGGAATGTTTTTTTGCATCCAGAAAGAGAAAGTGTTTGTAGAAGTCTGTCCACAAGTATGTGTGAGAAGGAGACTGATCTGGGGCATGTGTGTGTGTGTGTGTGTGTGTGTGTGTGTGTTATTATAGTGAAAGCTTAAATGTACATATCAGCAAGTGTTAGAGGAAAAGCAGATTTTTAACACCAGCTCATATTCATATTGATAGTCTGAACATTTCTTTTCTTCTCATATGCATCCATTTAAACCTAACTCCACCCACTTACTTATCAACCAACCCACTTACACCGTCAATGGTATCATCATCTCTGGTTGTGTCACCTCCCATCAGATCACTGCTATTCTTGTCACCTCTGGTCATGTTACCACTGGTCACATCAGCTCCATTCAGGTCACCTCTGGTCATGTCACCTCCAACTGTTTGACCTCAGGTCAGGTCAAGACCTGTTTGCACCACCTCCAGTTGTGGCATCCAAGATCTTGTCACCTCCAGTTGTTTCATCTCTGGTACTATCACCTCTGGATGTGTCACCTCCGGTCATGTTACCTCTAGTTGTGTCACCTCCGGTTATGTTACCTCTAGTTGTGTCACCTCCGGTCATGTTACCTCTAGTTGTGTCACCTCCGGTCATGTTACCTCTAGTTGTGTCACCTAGGGTCAAGTTACCTCTAGTTGTGTCACCTCCAGTCATGCCACCTCTAGTTGTGTCACCTCCGGTCATGTTACCTCTAGTTTTGTCACCTCCGGTCAAGTCAACTCTAGTTTTGTCACCTCTGGTCATGTTACCTCTAGTTGTGTCACCTCTGGTCATGTTAACACTAGTTTTGTCACCTATGGTCATGTCATCTCTAGCTGTGTCACCTCCGGTCATGTTACCTCTAGTTGTGACACCTCTGGTCCTGTTTCCTCCAATCTAATTGCCACCCGTCGTCTCTCCCCAGTCATGTTACCTTTTTGGTGTCCAACCAGTTTTGTCACCTCTTATTATTTGATGACACTGTCACAATCAGTCATGTTACCTTCATTTGTGTCACATCCAGTCGTGTTACCTCAGTCCATGTCGCCTCTGGTAGGGTCATCTCAGAGCACATAAAGCCTCTGGTTGTGTCACCTCTGGTTGAATTACCTCCAGTTATGTTACCTCCGGACAAATCACCTCCAGAGGTGTTACCTCCAGATGTATCACCTTCAGGGGTGTTACTTACAGATGTGTTACCTCCAGGAGTGTTACCTCCAGATGGATCACCTCCAGTTGTGTCACCTATGATCATGTCACATCACCTCTCACTGCATCACCTCTGGTCCAGTCACCTTTGGTAGTGTCACTTCCAGTTGCTTAGATCTCATTGAACTATTTATCTTGTTGCAGTACTGCCAATGTGAAAACATAGGATGTGGATAAAGATCTTAGTCTCTCCTAAAAGTTTTGCCAGAATCCAGTTACCATGAGGTGAAAAACTAAATCAAATCTTCATAGTAGTTACAAATCCGTCCCTCTGGAAAGTTGTTCCATCTTTGAATGAGAAATTATACAGATTTAAAGCTTACTTTACCATAAACATGGCTTAAATTATCCCTGAAAGATGTTGTTTTTGTTGTTGCTGATCTTTCAGCTGCTCCCTGTCCGGGGTCGCCACAGCACATCATCCGATTTCCAGGTTTTACAACGGATGCCCTTCCTGCTTAAATTATTACTGAAAACATTTGCATAAATGTTTAATCATGAAATTAAACAACATCCTTTAGACTTTTATTATTAGCGAGTTCAGAAGAAACAGGTTTATTCTTAATACCAGACATATTGAAATTCTTATCTGTGGTAATTGCACATACTGTGCTGCAGATGTAGGAGATAAAGACAAGGTTGCAAAATGCCAGAGTATTACTTTAATGCTGAAATTGGGAGCTATCTAGTTCTGTAGTTGATTTGCTCACATTTCTAAACAGGCTTTGTTCATACAGTATGTTACATCTGAATATGGTCATAATCCACTTTTCATGTCCAATGAGGGCTGAAAATAATTTAACAGCCATGTGGTCATAAAGTATTTTTCCAGAGGCATGTATAGACTGTAAGCCTCATGGACGCAACACTGTCTTTAGGTTCAGGTTAGTAAACATTGAGCTAGCAACCAGATTTTTCTCTCTCTCTCTCTCTCTCTCTCTCTCTCTCTCTCTCTCTCTCTCTCTTTTTTTTATACCCATCCCAAGGAACTTGTTTTCTCTACCCATGTAATTAAACCTTCCCAAACGGAAATCCGGACTCCTCCTTAGGACTTGGTTCTTATGGCCACTTTGGGTGTTTTACACCACATCCAGACCGATCATTGTGTAGTCCTCGTGGTTATGGACCAAACCAATCTGTAATGAAGATGAGTCCTCTGGAAATAGCTGTACTGGGCAGGATGCCAGAACTTGTCTTTCAGCCTGGCCTTTTTATTTGATTATTGTTATAAAGAAGACTGTTTGAAAGACTTGTTTCCATTGCAGACTTGGCCATAAAAGAAGTGTTTATCTAGAAAAAGGGATGGAAAGGCATTGTTTATGGAAACTATTTGGTAAGCTCTGGCTAGCACCTTGGCATTTGACCAAAAGATCTGGAGTCCAAAGCGGTGGCCAGGTTGGCACATTGGACACTGTGTCTTCCTAGCATCTGGGCACACAGCAGGGAATCTGTCATGAGGCAGACAGACAGAAAACAAGTGCTCGGAAGTTAAGAGAGCGATGGAGCAGTAAATAAAGGCAGTGACAGCAGAGGAAGTAAAGGAGAAGAGAAATCCTGTCCGTACTTGTAGGTGTGTCAGACCGTGAGCTCCTGACGAATGAGCTGATTTAGTGCTGGAATAATACAGTAACGAGTCGTAATTTGTTGTTTCAGTAATGCATTCACTCAGGGGACTCGTTCGAGGCATTCATCTGCTGGCACTCTGCTATAGTTCAGCTGCCAACTCACTACCGCTAATTTCTGAACAATGTTCCCAGAAATCCCATCCAATTAATGTCCCTGCATATAGTCTGTATGTTTTAGTGGATAGTATGTGACAGTTAACAGATATTGTGTTCTTTATGATATGGATATTCCAGAGACAGAAGGCACTCAGTCCATAAAAGCACAAGAGATCAAACAGATCTGGTGGGTTGCCTAAATGGAGCCTTTTGCTAAAAAGTATTTTAAAAAATGTCTCTTTTTATCTTTCATCCAGAGTGTATGAACTGTACGGGTTACACCGATCTGAACAATCGCCTGAACAACCTTGAGAGTAAGGTAAGAGCAATGACTAACTCTTATGACTAAAGATATGAGTGAAGTATTTCCTGCATTCCCTCAAGCCTAGCTAAATCAAGATAAATCGATTAAATATGCTTCATAGTTACCAGTTTTGGCAGAGATTTTGGTCCACATTTCTTCTGTTTAACTCTTGATGCTTGATGTCAAGAATTACATTGCAAATTATAACTTATTCCCTAAGACAGCGTACTCTTTTTCTTTCTCTTTGCTATTCTCACCATAGAGGTTACATCTTTTTCTTTTATTTGTTTCTTTTTCTTTCTTTTTTTTACTCACCACATTGACAGGAGTAGTCATTTGGGAAACATAGCCATGAATGCTGTGATTTTATTTTTTTTTATTTTTTTATTTTTTGGTGGAAATCATCAGAAGACGGTTTCCCGAACATAGCAAATTGCTGCCTTCCATTTAAATAAAACAAATCCGGTGGCTTTTTCACTAAACCGATCCTTTTTCCCTAAACCATATTTAAAGAAGTGTGTTTTAATCAGTCGACACCAGTGTTTAGTCTCAGACCATTTAACTATTTTTTTTTCCAGTACAATGATCTAATCAAGTTTCTTATGAAGATTTCTCGTAAGAACCATTTGTGGTTTTAATGCAGTGTTCTCTGAAATATTATACAGAAAAGGAAAAATGAAAATGGACCTAATAGGAAAAGCCCTTAGCCCTCCACTAAGCAGATCTATGCTTGGATTGGATTCGGTCCCATATTTGTTTTTTAATAAAAAGTCTCTGCCAAATGAATAAATGTAAATGTAATGTACTGTGGACAGTAGGATATCAGCAGTAAAGTTTTTATTTGAGTTGTGCAATGGTTATATAGCAATTATTTAGAAGGTTTTGTGACCCTTTTTCTGCTTTTGGCTGTGTTTTAGATCAAGTTGTTACGAGAGGCTGGACCTCGTCCTCCATCTATCAATACTCTGCCGGAGAGATCAACAGACAACGAGGTAGAAACCCCAGAGCCCACCCCTAGGGGACCCCCACCTTTTTGGCAACCAGGTGAGCCAATCACCTGCCATCACTTTTCTTAACAATCCCTCATTTTAACAGGGACCAGCGTTTCACCCCGAGAAGAGAGCCTCCCTGAGATTTGCGGCCACATACATGGAGAAAGTAATGGCCATAGGAGTGGAGGAGTAATGACATGTTGAGTCTATAAATGCTGGTGCTTAGAGACATGAACAAAGTATATTCATATTTCTTTAGGGCTCAAGCTGCCAAAAATGTCTTGTGTCTGAAAAATCTCACCTGCTTTTTTAAAGTGTTAAAAAGTCTTGTTCTCTGGCGAATATTAGAATTTAAGCAGGTCAGAATAAGAGTATCAATAAGTGACGGTTCCACGTTTCAATCCACTGGAAAGTTTTTCTGTGAAAGTTTTCATTCAGAATTGTCCGATTGTGTCATACAGGCAGCGGAGGCTCGGCTGCTAAGAATCTGTACTAATGACCGGAAGGTTGAGTGGACTGCCAAGGGGACAGTCGGTCTAATATATCCAGCTGGATATGAAGGAAATTTATTCATAACTTATTTGTAGCAGCATTGACACAAGAAATGTGTCGTTTGTGAAAACAGGGTTGCCAGGGCCTTGTTATTTATGCCAAACTGAGCAAATTTTGGAACAAGGTTACAGATGGAAAAAGCAAGTCCACAGGGTTTATTCGGGGGAGAGTTTAAAAATAGTGCACAGCAGCCAAGATCTTGCTTTAAAGCAAATAATCGGAATTAAAATTGAAGCAAGCATAAAACCTATGAGAAACAAAGAGAAATTGTGTGTGCTGACAGTGTAGCTACGATATACAGAACCATTTCTGGTAGTAAGATATATTGCGAAGATTGGTACAAGGAAAGGAGGATTATAGAGTGGATAATGTTCGTACCAGGCAACGATGAAAAAAAAGGCGTGTTGCAGATACTGCAAATCAGAAATGCGTGCACTGCACGGTGAACTTGTTTCCCACGCAGAGACTAAAAGAAAAAAGAAAAAGGCCTCTCCCTTTTCCAATGCCTGGACTTTTTGAGTTAGTTTCAGGTGCTGTTTGTGAGATGTAGTTGAGCTGGAAATTTTACTGAGATCTGGCAACCCTGCCAAAAAAAAAATAATGTGGGAAAATGATCACACCCCGAATTTATCTCGACTCCAGAGTTTGTGTGAATTTGCATACAGAGCCCTCGCTAACGAGAACGTTGACAGACATCGAGCGATCGGCTTTGTATAATTGACATTCAGTTCATAACATCACATATTTATTTAAGCAGAAATTTGGTTTAAATTGACTTAAAAAAATCAATCAACAGAAATCCATACATTTAGACAGAACCAACTATTTCTTTGGGGGTTTTTTTTAGCTAAGCTCAGAGCTAATACAGCTAGCTAGCTTTATTTTATTTATTTATATATAAGGACTGAATTTGGGTGGCAGGAGGAGTGAGTAAAAGTTTGTATCAGTGTTTTGCGTGAAGCTTTATTTTTTCTGCATAGGAGCATCATCAGATATACAAACATTTCAATGGATGTGGTTTAGAGGGAAAAATTACCTCAAGGTACAGTAAGCTATAGACAAAAGTGCTTTAAAGGAAAGGTAATAAACTGCTATTTGACAATTTGTTTAAATCCCAAACTAGTCCAGATGGCTTTGATTATTGGTTATTCAACAGCTTAAGTTGAAGAAGTTAGCACAAATCCTGTTGAAATAAACACATCCTTCTGTATGATAAGCAGTAACAGACCCGCTGCCATGAAACCTAATTGATCTTTTCCAACGTTTTCCAAAGTCTCACAGATCCAACGTTCAGCACCCTGCCTCCGTGTCCATCAGTAAAACCGCATACAGCAGACTAATGAGTGTGCTATTGTTTTCAGTGGTGCTTTACTCTTTTTACAAGCCAAGATTAGATTTCCATTAAAATCTCGACTTCAAATAAAATGTCATTATCCCATGAGGTCCCTCTTCATCATATTTCCTATTTACATCTGTGTGGGCTCGTCCACTGTTTAATCTGGCAATCCCAACCAAGTCCTGGTTTCACTGCGTCAAATCAGCTTAATAGATTCGAGGTAAACTCCCTCAGAGAGGCAGCACATAAAAAAAAAAAAAAACCTTCTATACTATAACACAAAGGACATCCAGCCTGGGAGAATGAATTAGTTAGGGCACATTTCAGACTGTGAGACTATTCGGTTATTCCGAATTAACAGTGTCTAGCATATCCAACTTAGAAATTTATGTTGAAAGCCTGGCAGAAGAGGTTCGGCAGTTGTTTCAGACATTCATCTGACTTAAAAGATACTGCGGATAATACATGTCTTGTCGTGTTTTGTTTTATTTTGCCAAGGAACTAAATATGCATGAGAAAATGGTGCGAGTTTCATTGCTATTTCTATCAAAATGTAGATGGCAAAGTAGAAAAGAAAAGATAAAAGAGATATAAAAAATGATGTGTTTATGGATTCTTTAGTTTTTAGTGGAATCACCATTGCGTATGAGTAGATATCAAATATTTATTTTTATTTATTTTTAATAAAAATATATACAATATTAAAAATATACCATAATATGCAATATATATATATATACAGAAAAATAACCCTAAAGGATTCTTTGGTTGTTCTACAAATGCTTAAAGAATATAAAGAACCACAGAACAAAGTAAAGTTTCCTGAAAATGTTCCTGAAAAAGCTAACAACCTGTCTTTTTTTTTTTTTTAAAGAAATGCTAACAGATTGTTCAGTAGTAGAGCATGTTTAACAAAATACTGGATTCAGAATTAACCTTACTGTCAATATTTTGTGATATCTGTCATGTCTAAGAAGGTTCTAGAAGAATCCTGGTTCCCTCCTTCATACAGAACATTTTAAAGGTTCTGGTTCAAATCTGGAGACTGAGATGCTTAATGTAAAATGTGTTTATGTTCATCATCTTGCTGAAAGATCTTTGTATCTATGGCTATAACCTCTTGGCAGATGCAACCAAGATTTTGGGCTGAAATTTCTGGGTCCTTACCAGAATCCATAAAATATTTAAGAGCTTTTGAGCTAGCAGCTGCAAAGCAGAATGAAAATGTCAGTGAAACATCTCCAGATCTTACCGAGGCTATCAGGTTTGGTCATCAAACGTTGATGACAAAAACTTCATCAAACCAACCGGTTCTAGTTCTAATGCTGCAGGGTGACGTTCAGGTGCTCCATTTTGGAGACCAAGAGCGGTTTCTTTCTTTAAGCTCCTTCCAACATCAAAAGTGTTGTCCAACCGTTGATTTTGAAACTAGACAACCACACAAATGTTTGCTGAAGTTGTTTTTTTTAACCTCTTTCATCATCCTCCTCACTATACAGACGGACAGCGCGCTCAAATCCCGTTCCAGCTTTTTCAGACATGTGAAACCTTTTTTTTTATGGTCTTAATTGTTCTGCGTGCTGATTTGTGCAGGTCAACAACCATCTGTCTCTTTTATGTTGAAAACTATTTTGTTTTTCCCCATGGTAATGAAGGACAAATAGATTTTACATGTGTGTAAACTTTATGTCTAAACTCCAGGGAGGCTATGGTTAAAGGCAACACTAGAGTCTATGGAAATTATAATAAAATATTAACATAAGTGTTTCGGGAATGCCAGTTTCTTTGTGTTGATATGAAATACTTTGTATATAGGGACAAGGGGCCCTCCAGGGCCGATAGGACCGCCTGGTTCATCAGGACCTCCTGGACCTAAAGGGGAGGCAGGTGTTCCAGGTCGACCGGGACCCACAGGTCAGAGTCATTGTCCGTTCTTTTCTATGATATAAAAAGATATAAAAAATATAAAAATGATATAAAATGGTCGATTATGTTTTAACCTCCATGTTCTGTCACCACTTAGCATTGGAAGCACTGTCCTTTTGACTTTAAACTGTTGAAGAAAGGACATTATCAACAGTATTTACTGTCCAGTGTCAACCAAATGAGGACGAGGTTCCCTTCTGAACCTGGTTCCTCTCAAGGTTGCTTCCTCAAATCATCTCAGGGAGTTTTTCTCACCACCGTCACCTCAGGCTTGCTCATTAGGGATAAATATTTTTTTCTATGTCCCTATTCTTCTGTAAAGCTGCTTTGAGACAATCTCCATTGTTAAAAGCACTATACAAATAAACTGAATTGAATTTAATTGAAAAATTTTAGCCATATCTTCAAATACAAAATATGTCTGATCTTCACATCAGTGATTATACACTATATTGCCAAAAGTTTTGGGACACCCCTCCAAACCATTGAATTCAGGGGTTGGGCTCAGCCCCTTAGTTCCAGTGAAATGAACTCTTAATCCTTCAGCTTCATACCAAGACATTTTGGACAATTTCATGCTCCCAACTTTGTGAGAACAGTTTGGGGATGACCCCTTCCTGTCCCAGCATGACAGCACACAAGTGCACAAAGCAAGCTCCATAAAGACATGGATGAGTGAGTTTGGTGTGGAGGAACTTGACTGGCCTGCACAGAGTCCTGACCTCAACCTGATAGAACACCTTTGGGATGAATTAGAGCGGAGACTGTAAGCCAGACCTTCTCGTCCAACATCAGTGCCTGACCTCACAAATGCGCTTCTAGAGGAATGGTCAAAAATTCCCATAAACACCTTCCTAAACCTTGTGGAAAGCCTTCCCAGAAGAGTTGAAGCTGTTACAGCTGTAAAGGGCGGGCAAACTCCATATTACATTCATGTGTATGTAAAGGCAGGCATGCCAAAACTTTTGACAATATAGTGTACATCTAAATAGGATTTGTAGACAAATACACAAAAAGTATTTTTTAGACTTAGATGGAAGGTTTGTGGCTTAATAAGGGGTGGTCATCCTTAAATCCTGTAGGATTTTAAACTGTAAAAATTGTCTGTAAGCAATGTCACAGGTGATTGGAGTGTATTTATTTAAGCCTTTTAAAAATCCAGAAAAGGCAAAGGAAATTTGTTTACACAGGCAAATCCATATTCAAGGTGAAAAACAGGAAAAATCATTGCTAGGGAGACGAGCAAAACAAGACAGCTATTACATGGAAAAAGGGAACAATGAATGAGTCACAATTATGAGCTTGAAGTTATGGTGGAAACATTTGCAATACACTGGGAGGACACAACAAAACACCAAGCAATTCTATATATAGCATATACAACCCTGTGTATCCAAGGAATGAGCAGGATCTTCATAATTATATGAATGAATGAATGAATGAATGAATGAATGAATGAATGAATGAATGAATTAAAAACATGACAGGATTTGCTGTTATGTTATAATTATGTTAAGTAGCCACCATACAAGCCCCTGGAATTTAGTGGTTACTATAAAATCATTATATAAGAATATTAATATAAACATGTGTTTTAAGTTACAGCCGACCAAT
The DNA here is from genome assembly GCF_019097595.1 of Hemibagrus wyckioides. Classification (NCBI taxonomy): domain Eukaryota; kingdom Metazoa; phylum Chordata; class Actinopteri; order Siluriformes; family Bagridae; genus Hemibagrus; species Hemibagrus wyckioides. The sequence goes on from NC_080729.1 coordinate 4,778,220, forward strand.
CAGATTTGAGAATTCACAAGATTGTGATGCACATTCATTCTACTGTATAGATACAGATGTGGAAATAGTCTCTGGTGCTCGTTCTTGCTTTCAGGCCCAAAGGGTGAAAGAGGCCTTCCAGGTGAAATTGGTCTTCCAGGTCCACCAGGTCCTCCAGGACAACCTGGCCTTCCTAACTCTATTCCTCTCCGGGGGGATGTATTTCAGGGTCTCAGTACTGATGAAACGGGTGAGTGGACACATTCACACACTGTTTATGGTATACGTTAAAGCAAGAAGCATCTAGACCGTGTGTGTGTGTGTGTGTGTGTGTGTGTGTGTGTTTTCAGTAATCCAGGTGATGGTGAATCATAGCAGGGGTTTTTTTTCCATCCTACAGTAACACTAAAGTCTATTTTTACTACAGGAAAGCATTCTTGCTTCACTGTCTGTGTCATGTACAGTATCAGTGAACTAGTGTTTGTATATTGAAACGTTCATTTGAAAGTCTTGGCAAAGTGGAGCCTGTAGATATGGTTTGACCTAAGATTTGTCTAAAAGTAAGCAGCATGTTTGCACAGACAGTGAATTAAGATACTGTCAAGAATAAACACATGCATGCAGCCAAGCGCTCAGCCCTAACCTTTTAGTCATCATTTCAGCTGCAGGGACTGAAAGGAAATTGATGACCAAATAAACCACAGTGTGACTACTAACGGAAAAATAACGGATTCATTAAACTATGAATCGAATCTTGATTCGTTTGATTCATTTGAGTTCCATACCATAACTTTAATGAATCAATGAGTCAAGTGAATCATTTAGCTGGTGGCTCAGTGGTTAAGACTCTGGATCACTACTCAGGAGGTTAGGGTTTAAGTACTGTTCAGTCCTTGAGGAAGGCCCTTAACTCTCTCTGCTCCTGGAGTGCTGTATCATGGCCGACTCTGTGCTCTAACCATGTGATATGTGAAGAAACGAATGCCGTAATGTATATTTGACAAATAAATGCTTTTTTCTATTATTTCACAGATTTCCAATACACCGAATTAGCTGAAAAATAGACAGGATTAGGAGATCTGTATCTTATAGAAAGTCAGAATGGTTCACAAGGCATTTGATTGAGACTTTAGATAGGATGCAACAAAATAAAGTCACACAAGGAAAAGAGGATTTTCCTTTTGTGAACGAGAACGAAGAAAAGCTGGATGCATTCATTTGTTCATCCTTAGTAACTGCCTGGTCGGGGCTGCTGTGGATTAAATTAGGTTAGTTTATTTGTTTGTAGTTTTTATGAAACTATCATGGGCAGGCATGACTAAAAATAATAATAATAATAATAATAATAATAATTGTGTGAGTAGGATAAAAGATCACGCATCTCTAGCTGAGATCAGTTATGAACTCGAGTGATGGAGCTGAGTTTGAGGAACTGACCTTGAATTCTCACTCCATACTGAAACTGGTACCATTTCTACATACTGTTGAGGATTTAGTTGATATTGGAAGCACTAAATAAATAACGATACAGCGACCATGCAGGACTATGTTCCATCCTTATTTCAATTAATGAGTAAAATCATCGAAAAAGTTCTTTGTTGTTTCAGAATTTTTCCCCGTTTCCAGTAAACCAGTACGCTCCCACAGTAGGAGAACTCGAAGACAGGTTTCTCCCTTCAAATAACCGAATCATAAATGCACACCCAATTTCTTACAGATGTTCACACGGATCGTTTCACATAATTTACCTTGCGCGAAACGATTGCCAAGAGCAACCGCATTGTTTTGAGCTACATGTGCTTCATGACTCTGAACCATGGCTCGTGATTAAAATTTCCATATTCAACAGCATACCTTTCTGCAATGTTAAATCTTTAGCGCAATCTTCCCTCCATCACACCGAGAGCAGATTTTCCGGCACGCTTTAAGGAAATTGTGGCTTCTGACAGATGTAATTTTAACAATACAGGTCGGAGGTCGGAAGCGTTTCAGCCGCGATAAGAGTGTTTCGAACGTTGAATGCGTTTCAGTTATTTTCTCAATCTGAACTTGGGCTTTATTGACTGCATATTGTTTTTATTCCAAATGGTAGGCTCCATTGACGTCATTTTATCTTTGAGAAATTCTGAAAAGCAGTGAGTCCAGGTGTTATTTTTCCACTCATCTGTTTCCTACATTCGACTGTAATTTCCTTACATCACCCGTTATTATTCTGACCTTACCGAGGCACCTCGACAACATTTGTTTCCTTTGTTTTTTATTTGGAAAAGCGCCGACCACGTCGACCCCCAGAGCGGCTTCGTAATTGTTTGCTTCCTAATTAGTATTGTATGTACAGACGGCATCCAGACCACTCTCAGGCCATAAGGTCAGATTTTTTTTTCACAGGATGCAAAGAACAGAATTTTCCATGAAATTTGCTTGTCATGCTTGCTTATTAAAAGTGCAATTTAAATCCAGTGAATTTCTTTCAAACTGGACTTGGAAAACCAGACGGGGAAAAAAATGGGATTTTGTATGGAGCTTGGAAGCGTGACCCTGAAGAACGTCTCTCAGAAAAATTCAACTTTAAATATCAAAAATATCATTTGTGGATTAGGGAAAAGGTGAAGCATCCAAGTAACATTCTAGCTAATTAACTTATGCTAACATTAGAACGAACACATTTCAACAGAATTGCATGTTCTTCCCGTGCTTGTTGGGTTTCCTCCAGGTGCTCCGGTTTCATCCCACAGTCCAAAGGCATGCATCTAGGCTGATTGTCTCTAAATTGCCCGTAGTGTGTGATTGTGTGAGTGGATGAGTGTGTGTGTGTGCGCCCTGCGATGGGTTGGCACTCTGTCCAGGGTGTATCTTGCCTTGATGCCTGATGACGCCTGAGATAGGCACAGGCTCCCCCATGACCCGATGGTATATTGGATAAGCGATACGGACATTTCAACAGAAGATTTCAGTAGAACCTGAAACATTTCATTCAGATTCATTTGCTACATTATGGTTCATTTAGGTGGCAGAGTGGCTTAGTGATTAGCACTGTTGCCTCACAGCGAGAAGGTATTAGGTCCGAATCCTGGGTTCGTACTGGCAGGGGCCTTTCTGCCTTTCTGAGTTTGCATGTTTTCCCCTGTGTGGGTTTTCTCCCGCAGTCCAAAAACATGTACATTAGGTTGATTGGTAATTCTAAATTGCCCGTGAGTGTGTGTGGTTGTCTGTCTATATGTGTGGCCCTGTGATGGCCTGTCCAGGGTGTACCCTTGCCTTTTGCCCAGTGTGTGCTGGGATAGGTCCCAGCAGACCCCCGTGACCATAATTAGGAATAAAGCGGGTATAGACGATGAATTAATGAATGGTTCATATATTACATTTTAACTCCATGTTTCATTGGCTAAATGCTAAGTTTGATCACTCTGAAAGCATCTACTGGGAAGCTTATATTCAGCACCTTATATAATTATATCTATCACTTTCGTATTAATTTACATAAAATCTGTATTTTTGAGATTTGAATTTTGAAGATTTGTATTTAACGCTCAAATCTCAAGATCTAAGTAGATTATGTCTTTTTGAATTATCGTTTCTTTGTTTAAGACAAATCTTCTAAACAAAGAAAAAACTCAAGCGACTATAAATTTGTTATCGAAGTATATTTTCTGATTTTCTTTATTATTGATTCAATACAAAAAGATTTTTATAGTTCCAGGTATTACTTTTCTAACAAATCAGATTTTATGTTACAGAAATAAATGTCAGTAATGAAAGCGATGTTATGTAACAGACTGCTTTGCAGAAAAAAATTAATAATTAAAAAAATCTTCAGAAGAAATTTGGCAGATTTTCCAGGATGCTTTCCAGGAAGAATTACCAGCTTATTTCCTTATGAAACTGCACAGATCCACCCTGAGGTTACTGATGTTCTTGTATAAAAAAAAAAAAATTTATTGTATTTTTTTTTAATGTACAATCATTTTTATTTAATTATTTCTGAAGGCTTCTTTGCTTTACAGCATTCGGTCTTTAGAAGTACGTAAAATCAGAATTCTTTTCCAAAAAGAAATTCAGAATTCTTAACCAAATATTTTTGTCAGCTTCCAACCTTTTATAAATTTGACGTAGCTTGGACAAAGTTCTGTCTAATCATGTCATGACTGGCAGGTCAGATCACAAAGCTATAAAGTAAGAACTGCCACAGAGCCAAAGTTTGGTCAAAGATCAGATCATGTGAACCTGTGACCTTTCTTCTTCTTCCTTTTCGAGCTTGTCCAAATAAAGTAAATAAAATAAATTTCTCCAACACTTTCTTGAGGAGCCAACAGGGGACAGCAGAGTCCTTCTGTAAGTCCGGCCGAGCCGAGCTGTTTTTGATTAGGCCTCTGGCTTGAGCGCAAATCAGCTCTAATTTGTAAGCTGTCAGCGCAGCCGTCTGCTTTTGGAAGCTCAGTGCCAAAGAGCAGCGGCGTGTAAAAAGGCGAGGGCGAGACGTTCTGCCCCCCCTCCCTCAAACCTGCCCCCTTCAAGACCGTCGGAGCTCCAGAAATTGGTTCCAGAGGGACGCTGCCAAACAGGCCAACCTCCTCGAGTAGCTTTGCATGTTTTCGAAGCAAGAGGAAGAGGGTTGTGGCGGCTGAGTTCCCCCGAGGCTGGAGGCAGGACTCGGTGCTGAGACTCAGACGTTCGACGAGAAGAGCAGAAGCCTCCTGCTGAGTCTCTGGAGGCACGGGAAGGGGGTGGGAATGCGACTGAATATGGACTTTCTAGCCTCTTCTACACATAGTGCAATGCATGCCATCGACGGTCTGGGGACTCATTATATCGTACGTATAAATAGATGATGACTACACGGTTCAACACTAGACACCAAGCAATCGACTGCAAACTGAAAACAGAATCTTCGTGTCTTGTGTGGTTCATGTTTAGTCTAGTTTTTCTCACCTGTCTCTCACCTGGGTCTTATTACACAGTGCTTTTGAGATCTCGAATCTGACTGATCACGTGGGGTTGATTAACAGCAGCTCCGACTTTAGGTAAAGACCACTGATTAAGATTTCCGACATGGGAATGTCTTCAGGATCGAGACTGATCTGCTTTGTGGTTTCATGATAACCAGACAACCTCTGTTTTGTTTTTTTTTCTTTCTGTCATTAAGTTCACAACAAAGAGAATTGTGAGACAACTTGTCTTAGAAACGTTTCACAACCAGGCCCTCGAGGATTGATATACACTCCAGGACATTCAGGAGGAGATTGCAGTTTTTCATAATGACCATAGATTTTTTGGACCAGGTCATGTGACATCATCACAGTACACATTCAGCCAAAGCTATCTTCGATTTTATTATTATTATTTATTCCCTGTTGTGTCTTTTGCTGCCTGTCGTAAATATCACAATTGCAAGGCAAACACATTTAAGTCATAATAATACACACTTTATTGACGGTTCAGAAAGGCAAAACACTTCTAGTCTTTGATGATAAAAGCAAATGAACAAAAGAAAACGAAAATTTCACCCTCCCTCTTTTTTTGTTTTGGTCTAAAATCTCAGACACAACACCATAATTGAAACCACAAAACTAGTATAAACAAACATCTGAGGAGAACCTGAGGTCTTAACGTGCATTTGCCCGTGTCACGTCACGTGCTTAGACCTGTCTGTTCATGATCATAAGGAGGCTTTCTCCTTATTTTAGTGACAGACTTTGATGACCATTCCTTGAATTAGGCTTAATAACGTCTGAGTATATGCACATACATCAGCGTTACAGTAGGACTGTCTTCTCTTTAAACTTTTCTGTTTATAGCATGTGAAGTGAATTTAGAATCCTTTATATTGAACATGCTGGAAATAGGGTAGAATGTCAAAAAGCCGAAAAGTATCTGGATTATGGCGAGGATTTTTTCAGAGCAAAAGGATGTTACATCCAACCACCAGCCGTCTAGCTTGGATATGTTACAAGCCCTGGCTGTAGGATAATTAATTTTGTCAATAATCACAGCCAGACTGTACAAATCAAGAATACTCTGGAGCGGTTAGCCGTATGAAGGATCTAAATGTAGCCCACACATTTCACCTCCGCTGTGTAACATCATTCATCTCCCCTTCTTACTCGCTCATGTGACTGCCACTCGCTGACAGCCGTGTTGAGCTCGTGGGCTCGATTCCATCCAAACCTCATCGCCAAAGTACGGAAGGCGAGCGTGTGTAGGACAGCTGTCCCTTTTTCGTAGACCCATGAGACCAGAGCAAATGGAGTTCCGGGATTGAAAGGACGTGACTTTGTCTCTTGTGTGTTTTGGAACGGATTCCTTGGCAGGTCATTGGGTCTCAATCGATGACTGGATGTGCAGTAATGACTGCCGCTGACTGTTAATGGGCGATGGGGCAAACACACACACACACACGTTTTTTGTTTTAGTATCCTTGCGAGGACCTTTCTTTGACATAATTCTTAAGTTAGCTGTCCTACCCTAACATTAACCTCAGTAACAAAAAAATAAAAATCTTTAGGTTTGTTCCATTAGTTTGGGGGGTTTTTTTGTGTGTGTGTCAAAAAGCAGCCTCATGAGGACCATCCAAATGTCCCCACAAATTCAAAACTCTCAGATATAACTCTCTTTCCTTACCAAGATATAAATACACCCCCCCTCAAGACAGCTCCTATCAATACATCAATAAACAACCACCCCCCCCACCCCCACATACACTAAATTTTTAGATAGCTATTCAACCCTAACATTAACCTCAGTAACAAAAAAAAAACAAAATATTTAGGCTTGTTCCATTTGTTTCGTTTAGTTTTGTTTGATTGTTTTTGGTTTTTGTCCCAAAAAGCAGCCTCATGAGGACCAAACAAATATCCCCACGAATTCAAAACGCTCAGATATAACTCTTCTTCCTCACCAAGATATAAATACACCCCCCCTCAATACACCCCCCATCAATTAACACCCCCCACATACACATTTTTGTTTTAGTATCACTGTGAGGACCTTTCGTTGACAAAAAATAAAATATTTAGTCTTGTTTCATTTTGTTTGTTTTTTTTAGGTTTGTATCAATAAGCAGCCTCATGAGGGCCAACCATATGTCCCCACAAATTCATAACTCCTTCCTTGCTTGCACGTTTTTGTTTGAAAGAAAATATTTAGAATTATTTTTGTCTATTTGTTTGTTTTTTGTCAAAAAAACAGCCTCATGAAGACCAAACAAATGTCCCCACAAATGCAAAACTCTCAAACTCTCAGATATAATTATCCTTCCTCACTAAGCTATAAATACTTGCTTCCCCACTGCTGCCCCCAAACACACACACACACACACACACACGCAATCACTCATTCATTATGTCTGGGAGGAAGTGTTGAGTTTGAGCTCTAAATCTTAACAGAGCACAGCGGGTTTCTCATTCCATCTTTCTCTCGCTCCTAAATTTTCGCCTTTTGTCATGTTATTGGAGCAAAACCTAACAGTACGCCCAGCTACAGTACAAAAGAATGTTTTGGTCGAATTTCTTTCTCTCAGCGTTACAGATGAAGATCCGTGTGAAATGTGTTACTGGGGTTCACACACATGGCATTAATGCTTATTGTCTCTTTGTTGTGTTTAAGCAGGTCGTATAGGACCTCCAGGCCCACCCGGTCCTTCCGGTACGTCATAACACACACACACACTTTTTTATAGTGCAGTATTTTCTCTTTTATAGTTTAACTAGAAACCAAACTCCACCCTAAAAAACAAAATGATTTGATTCTGGTGCTAATTAGTTGGTTGCTGCTGTATGTTTCTCACTGGCATGAGACATTAGCAGTTGTGTAACGCTCTGAGGCTATAGCAGGACACTTACAGTAATTCCAATGATGTTTAAAAGGAAGGAAAATGAAACTCTCAAACTCATGGAATAAACATAAGGGTCAGATTTTGCTCTTAGGTCCTAAAAACAAAAGGGCTTTCTATTCTCACCAGCCACGTTTTTTGTTCTTAGCAACGTCATATTAACGAGAAATTAATATTAATAAAGAAGCTGACGTGGAAACGTTGGACTCAGAGTTCCAGAATGCATTGCAGCTATAGGACGCAGTTCATGGAGCTTGTTTACGGCAGAGGCAGAATAAAGTGCCGCTGCATCATCATCATCTTTAAGTATAGATGAGCTAGTCAAGCCGCGTTGTGGGTAATGCAGGAATAGACCAGCAGGTCATTGAAAGGGTGGATTTATTTAAGTGTTCTACTTTAATTAAAGACAATAAATGAAAATAATTTAAAGTAAAGAATCTGATTCTAATATTATAACATCAACATATTATCCTGTTGTTGTTCAGGCCCCCCAGGTCCTGCTGGTGCTCCTGGTCTTCCAGGTTTACCTGGACAAGATGTAAGTAGATGTTTATACTTCTACTACTACTACTAATAATAATAATAATAATACAGATTCAGTGTTGCATATACACAACGTTCCCCTTCATCCACGTCTAGTCTAACGGCTAATTTTGTTTCATACTTGAGCTGAAAGGATAATGTCGCTAACAAGTAACAGAAGTGCGTCTCATTTAAAAACATACTGTAAATATAATCGTGTTGCCAGATCACCTCCAGGTCTTCCTCAGTGCACAGTGGGACTCACTGCAGAAACATGAACAAAACAAAACCATGTAGCTGAACGTTGAAAGGTTATAACGACTGCCATCTTGGTTTGACAGAATCGTTTTTTTATCAGTTGGGTGTCCATGTTGCCCTCCTAAATTTTAATTTTGTAGGAAAAAACTAGATAATATATTTTTGTGCTTTGAACCTAATATGCATCAACTAAAGAAGCAAAGGTCTTAACTTAATGCAATTTAAAACCCATGTGTGTGTGTGTGTGTGTTTAGGCACCAAGGGGTCTGCAAGGCAGGGCTGGAGAACCAGGACTTAAAGGAGACCGAGGTGAAAGGGTGAGGTCTCATTCTACTATAGGTTAATGAATCCTGGATCATCCTGATTGCTCGGGTGCTGTCATATTCCTTGTAGCTTTGTAGCTCATCTTCCTAATCAATACACAAAATGTCATTCTACATATGCTGTATCTGCATCACACAACTGGCTGTAGAAAGGACATTGTTCATAATCACACTCTCTGGTGTTTAGAATAATTTACAATCACACTCTCCGGTGTCACCCAAATGAGGATGAGGTTCCCTTTTGAGTCTGGTTCCTCTCAAGCTTTCTTTCTCTTACCATCTAAGGGAGTTTTTCCTCGCCACAGTCGCCTCAGGCTCGCTCATTAGGGATGATTTTGTCTTACATTAATCTTGGACCTTTGCACTATGTTTCTTATGTTCTGTAAAGCTGCTTTGAGACAATGTCCATTGTTAAAAGCGCTACACAAATAAAATTGAAATTGAAATCATCTGGAACGTAAAATCATCATTCACAACTGCATTGAAGAGCTAATTAGTGGTTTTTGACAGAAATAAGTTCCGTTGATTTTCTAGATCTTGCCACATAAAGCACCATTCATGCACATGACATTAAACTTGTGACACTGGAAAATTTCCATAAACCTGGTGACTCTATAGTTAATGATATCATGATTGTTTGTTACTGAGTCTCGGTTGCCTAATATGGAATTCTACTCAAAATTCACTAGATAGTGTAGACAATGTAGCAAGTGTGATTCATTATTAATGCCGTCCTGCCTCATCAAAATGTACAGCCTTGAGCCATTTGTTTAACACTGTCCACTTCTTCCAACACAGTACACATTATTGAGGAACAGACATCATTTCTTAAACATGAGGATTTTTCAGAATCTTTGATTTGTTTATCGTCAACAATTGTGCCTGGATTTTTTTGGAGCGCTAAAAACAACACTGGCTATAATTTTCTGTGTCTGGTCAAAGATCTGATCTGATATTCCTCCAGCAGTTCTTTCCATAATTCTTATATTTATATTCAAGTGTCCAGCTCATTATTTGTATGATTTAGAGGAATCATACAGCGCTTTATTTACACACAATCCATGTAATGACGCAGGCTGTGGAAGTGGAAAAGGATTACACCTAGTGGTCAGTAAAGGGAACTGCAACAAGTGCCCACTGGGGCGGGAATCACGCTGCCCCCTGCTCTCTCTGAATGTTTTCATCGGAGGAGGAGAAGCAGACAGGACAGTTAATGACATTGTGGCTAGAGTAAAAGTGTGATAAATACAAACAATGCAAATCTTTTCAATTTTACTTCAGCAGATCAGACACCATATTTATCCACTCTTAGATACATCATCCTCCAGTGTAAAAGTGTGTATTTTGTACAGTAATTTGTAAGTATTTGTTTATCCAGGGACCTCCAGGATTAATCGGGGAGCAAGGCTTAGCTGTAAGTGGATCTCAACCACAACATACACGTTTTTGGCTTCTTTAAGCCCTGTCTTTAATTCAGTTGTATTCTCACAGGGTCCAATGGGTGCCAAGGGGCAGAAAGGCGAGCCAGGAGAGAGCCTGCCTGACGTAAGCTACTTTAACAATGCTATCCCGCCGAGCTGAGCCTGTCTAAAATTAATGATTGGCAGTTAGCGTTAGATAACTACTGTTTCTATGCTCCAATCCTGTTTCCTTGAGGTTACTTTCATTCATAGAATTAAAGACAGCACCTCAGAGTGCTTTGTATGCCAATTTGACTTGACTGGCACTGATGTGATTGCAGGGTGAAGGAGTTCAGCAGCTGAGAGAAGCTCTGAAGATCCTGGCTGAGCGAGTGCTCATTCTGGAGCACATGATTGGCATCCACGGTAATGAGGACGTTTTACTTATTCATGCTCCCGTAACCATTTATCAAGTGTCCATCAGTTTGGTCTCTTAATGGGTCTGAGATTCTTAGAGAATAGAGGGTTTTTATTTTTTGCCTTGTGCTAGAATGATTAGTGAGACCTGCCTTCTGTTCCATTATGCACCCTCTTCGACTTTCCTTCACAGGAAGTGTGTGTCATCTAGTGTACGCTCAGAGCACTAATTTTCGAAAGTAGAGTGGGGAATAAACAAACCACTTTGGATATCTTTTTAAAGTAGTCAACTTTCAAGAAGGAGAGAAATGCCGGACCTCCCCTTCAGACCTCTAGGTCCAGAGTTGGACACCACTGTTTTAATGTGTACACACGTGTGTTTTTCTGCCTTTAGAGAACCCAGCAGAGGCCGGCTCTGGACTAGATGGCCTGTCAGATGCTCTCGGTCTACCGGCGGGGAAGATCAAACGGGCCGAATCAGTGCGCTTTCGCTCTCCCTCCGCCGGCCAGCAAAAGAGGAGGAGTGTTTGACATTTTTGTGTAGCTGTCATTCATCGCTGTTAATAATTAGCTTTTGAAAGCCTGAGCAAACAGCACTATTATGAACTTCATTTTTAAGAAATCGGTTTTGCTTGACATGAAAGTGGTTTTATATTTGTATGTGTGTACATTTGTATGTGTGTGTGTGTGTGTGTGTGTGTGTGTGTGTGTACTCTTTGTAAGTTCAGATTTTTCTACTTTATGGACTATGCTCCACCTGTCACCTTTCAGTCTCTGCACTGCGCTCGTTCTGACTCATACCCAGTAAACACACACTTGTAGACAGGCCCACACTACACCTGGTGACGGCTCGTCAGCGTCCTTCAGGCTTGTTCTCAGTGCTCAAGCTCGTTAAGGCTGTAGTGAGTCGGGTAGGAACAAATGAGGCTCCTGCCTGCTAGGCAGCTCCAAATAAAACACTGTCAAATGAGAAACATCTGGATCAGGCTCAAAACAACAAAAAAAAAAAAAACACCCCAGCCACCTATTGTTTTGGTTCGGCAGTTCTGAAAACAGCTTGTTCGGATTTGGTAGGATGTTTTCTGTCAGCTAAATTGCAAGCGTGGCTTTGATTCCCCGTGGTCTTGGCTTTCTCTGTGCTTCTTTTCTGTTTTCTCCTGTATTATTTGTCTCACCCTACTGTGCGAGTAAGTATAACAAACATATCAGTTGGACTGCAGCTTTCCTTCTCCGCCATTTGCAGACCATCTTTTCTCCCGAGTATGTTTACTGAGAGTACAGCTGGCTCTGTAGAAGGGAAATTAATAGGGTACTTACTCCAAGATAACGAAACATGTCTCTGTGACTCGGTGCTCTGCTGTAATGGGATTGCCCTATTTATAATCCATTTGTTTTCGAAAGCCGGTTTCCCAGATAGCATTTGTCTCACTCATTTACGCTCCATTAGCAGTGAGACAAGATTATAGTGTATATTGACTTCTGTGCATTAGGACCCTATTTTCACTCATTTATTTAACGATTACTGTCATTTTAGCTTAGATGTTATGTATTTCGAATTATTGGTTTACTTTCTTTGTAGCCTGTAAGATTTTACCATACAGTGACCTCTTTCTTACATCAGCAGCTGATTAGCGGTAATACACTGCTGGCTCAGTAAAAAAAAATATTTAACCAGGTTGATTTCATACAGTAGCAGTGTCAATAATATTTAACAATAAAATATGACGTGAATTAGTTTGACTTTGTACTGTACTGGAGACTGTATGGTGTCATGGCTGTTAGTATATTCTGCCTTGTACTCAGACAATATTTACTATTTTTGCACTCTCATGTCAGGTTAAAATGGCACTGACATGGCAATAAAAAAAATGATCTGAAGGTTGTTTGTGGGGGTTCCTTTGGAAATTGGTGCAATCAAAAATTGTAATGTCATTTAATAAAAAAATTAAAGACATATTCGTAAATGAATGTATGTTTTGGCCTTCTTGTTGATCTATTTTTTTTTTTCTTCACTCCTCAACCACTGATGGTGCTACATGGTGCAACAGCTACTGATCTGGGAGACGATGCAAACATACCGTTCTTCCAATATGTTAGTTGAATCTGCTTAGGGAACACTATTTACCCCTATTTCACAACGGCTAGTGTCACTCTGATTGACAGGGGAGAGAGATAGGATATCCCTGCCACCAAGACAACAGGGTCAGCTAAACTCCAGGCTTTAGAATTGTTGGGATTCATTGTCCCAATAACAAATTAAGATGGGGAGCGTTTACATAGCTGTGCCACTTGGGTAGACATGGTGGCTTACGGGATATCACTTTTGCCTCACATTTGCAGTGTTTGGGGGTTTGATTCTCACCTCTGCCCTGTGTGCATGGAGACTGCATCTTCTCCCTGTGCTTTGAGGGTTTCCTTCAGGTACTCTAGTTTCTTCCCCAAGTCCCTAAGATCTGTGGAGGCTGATTGGCATGTCTAAATTGTTCATAGTATGTGAATGGGTGGGTCAGTGTGTGTATTGGACTGGTACCCTGTGCAGGGTGTCACCCTCTTTGTGTCTCCAGGCTCCCTGTGTAGGATAAGAGTTTCAAAAAATAGATAGATGGATGAACATCTAGCACAGGGGTGTCCAGTCTTATCTGCAAAAAGCCAGTGTGGGTGCGGGTTTTTATTCCAACTTAGCAGAAGCCACAACCAAGTCTAATGATAGCCAAGATCAGTTGAATTAACAAGGTGGAATCAGGTGTAGCTCCTGCTTGATTGGAATGAAATCCTGCACCCACACCAGCCGATAAGATTGGACAACCCTGATATAGCATAAATCAGGTCTGCTGTGCACATAATGTCCAGGCCCAGGACAACCTCCCCAACTGCCCATCTAACATGACATGGCTGGCATGAATTCTGCTAGGAAAGGATTTTTCAAGACCCAGATTTGGTATGCTGGAATGTTGGTTTATGAGAAGTGTACAGTCGTATGTCTGTCATAGTCATGCTGTGAACACCCCAGTTTCAAATAATCCCAAAGTTGCCAGAAGCAAAGAAAGCTTTCTTCAAGCCATTCTGAAATGATACATGGCCTGATATATGACGCATTCTAAAAGTGTTCAAGTGAGTTAGTATATAAACTGTAACAATGAAGGCATGAACTTTGTCAACAGTGAGTTTCAGATGCGACATGTCAGCCATACCATTTTCACTGGTCATCAGAAACCTTCATGCGTTCAAGGAAAACATCCCCTCACCACCAAATAGAAGGCTCAATGGACTCGTACCAAAATGGTTTGTGCCAAATTCTCATCTTACCTTCAGCAAAAAGGACAAAAAGACCCTGAATTAAAATCATGAAGCAATAATATCTTGGTACTCAAGAATCCAGCTTCCTTCCTGACAAGGTTGGCATATGATATGCCAACGATATCTTCATATACAATATCTTGTAGCCTTTTTGAGACATAGTCAGGTAAATCATTCATTCTGTCAGGGGTTTAGGCATTGGCTTTCTGACTGGAAGGTCATGAGTTCAAATCCCAGCATCCCTTGAGTAAGACCCTTAGCCTTCAACTTGTCAGGTGTATCCTGTCTCAGTAGTAAGTGACTTTGCATAAAATTATCAGCTAAATGAGGTGAATGGTGAATTCATGTGTAATTAGCCTGATTGTGACCCCTTTATTTCCCTTCATGATACCTGACACGATCTTATGACCCCCCTCAGCAGGGTTTTTTGGGTCCAGAGGAAAGCAGTGGTAAGAGATCAAGAGATGTTATTTGCACACAATCCACCTTCTGTCATGTTTGTGGGAGGAAACTGGAGAACCCCTGGGACACGGTGAGAACATATGAAACTCCAGACAGGCAGTAACCCAAGATCAAGATTGAACCAGTTCCCCTGGTGCTAAGAGCTGTGCCACCTAGTAATGTTACATTATGTCTTAAATACATTCTTTGAAATACATACATATAGGTTTCAAAGGATATTTCAACCAGAAATTATCACTTTAAGACTTAAACAGAATGGACGCTAGCAGTTTAACCACACAATGCTATGAGCAAACTTTTTAAACAAACTTCAGTATGAATTGTTCCAAAATAAAATGGAGCCTGTGTACATTCCAAAAAGTCTTTATCCATCTTCAGAGTTACAACACAACATACACATTGTTCTGGTATTCAAAGCTCAAGGATCATAATCAGGAAGAAAGGTACTGACAATGCGTAATGACAATGACATTGATGAATGTGATGGCAAATCAAATTTTAGTCCCTGGTCTCCTCACTCCTGCTCTTTTTCCTCTCCGTGTGTGATCACATAGCAGAGATTCTTGTAGTCGAGATTTCCAGAAACGTCCAGAGGGAACATCTGAAACATCTGATTCATCTGCGGGAGAAGTGAATGAAGCAAATAATGAGGTCTGAAATGCTTAAGAGGCACAATAACTGAAGTGGTGGACAACTTATCGCTTGGTTACAATTCTTAAGTTGCTAGCCTAATCAGTTTCATACCATTCTTGTTCTTCCATTATTAAATACAACCATAGCCGGGAACGATGATGAGAACAAATGAGAATGCGTATACAAGCTAATTATGAGATGACTAGTGGTAGACTGTACTCAAGGCTGGTTATTTATTTTCCTTTCAGGCTCATACACAGAAAACATCACACGACAACATGACACAGTGGGTACAGAAACTGCTACGATAGTTAAACTTTGGCAAAAACCATTTGGTAGCATCACTTCGATTTGTTAGGTTCATTGTTGTTAGCATAGGGATGAGTTCCGCTGAAGTACCTTGTTTGGATAAAGACCAAATCTAAATGTAAATCTAAACTCAATGTTAGTTTAGCTATAAAAGATTGAGTGTTTTGACAATGCTTGCTGGATGAACGTCTTTCTTGCTAATGCCACTGTATATTAGCATCTTTTACTGATAGTGTAATGAATCATTCTAATCAGCTCATGACAAACAACTCATGAAGCAAATCTAAATTCTGAAAAATAAAGTTTAGACATCCTTGCAAAATCCACTTATTTCTTTATGTGATTTCTGATTCCTGTCTCATCTGGTCACTGTGTCTCCCTGTCTGTCTGCCTCTCCACTCACTCTCTGTCCTTCACTGCCTCCCTTAGTGAGCCTGCATGAGGGTGTGGGTGTTTTTCTTGCTCCCGTCAGCTGAAACCGATGTCGGTATAAACCCAGCGGGATCCGCCCATGGGGAACGTGTGGCACAGTGTTTGATCATGAGCGTGAGCACATGTCTCCTGTGTGTACCCACATGGCTGATCAAGAGCACTGCCCACAAGCCCCTGTGGACCCCCCTCCCCACTTCCCGAGCGTACATTGCCCTGCCAACGCAGCATGGCCGCTCATCTGCTGGACACGTGGGAGCCAAAGTGTGCCTATGCAATTTTTCTTCGTTCATTTTACCCCCTCCCCCACATTATCCTATGTGGGGTTTTGGGGGGTATTTGACAGGAAGATGGATTATTGTAATCACAGGAGCCATCAGTGAGTCAGAACAGGGTGCCATGGGAAGCCAGCCATCAGATTACTGCACACTGCTGCCATGGGAACAGAGGGCTTGTTTGTTTTTATGTGTGTGTGAACGAGTGTGTGCGTGTGTGTGTTACACAGGCATTTATTTTCAAGGCTTTGATATATGGTGCATGAAAGCTGCTACACAAAATGAGTGACTCTTGTGTGCATGAGGGTGAGAGAGAGGAAATGCCCTGATAATACCCGTTGGAAGGCCGATATTGTGTTTCTTTTTGTGCTAGTGTGTGTGTGGGAAATATTAACCAGCAGTCGAAACAATGATATATGACATAGAAATGAAAGATATTGAATTGTTTAATTGTTATTACTGATAATAATACGGCTAATCTGTCAAGATTGTCAAGAGTGTACGCTCACCTCAGTTTCGGTAAATTTATCTGCTTGTGACATCAGGTAGAACTTGATCCTGTTGGAGAACAGAAAAACATGCATGGAACATGAATTATTCACTGTCATATTATGGCACCTAACATAATTATTCACGCCACATTTTTGTAGTGTTACAACCTGGAACTGAAATGGACATAAACGGGATTATATCCCGGGGGTATGTCAAATATCCAAAACTTTGAACAAACCCACAGAGAACTTTGACCAGAGAAGCAACCGAGAAGCAAAAGGTACAGTAACACTCGACATGATGCTACCACCACCATGCTTCACTTTACAGATCACTGTGTTCTTAGCCTGAGAAACAGATTTTCACCACTGGTACCACTTTTTATTTTTATACCAAAGCCCAAGACTGGAATGGGGAATGTCTTGCTACATGGCCTGAACCGTTATTGTGAAATAATTTTGAAACTATATTGATTTTTTCCTCCTACGTCACTATTCAGGAATGTGGTAGCTTAGTGGTTAAGGTGTTGAACTACTAATCAGTAGGTTGTGAGTTTGAATCCCTGGTCCACCAAGTGGCCACTGTTAGGCCCCTGAGCAAAGCCCTTAACCCTCAGTTGTATCAAGTGCAATAAAAATGTCAGTTGATCTGGATATGGGTGTCTGCCAACTAATGGAACTGTATGCACTATTAGGAGCTATTTTGTATAGATTCATGATAGAAATCTCAGTTAATTCCATTCAGTTTGAGGATTGAACACTACAGAATACAGTGGAGGCATACAAGCCAGTGTATCTACTAACCAAACAGATATTTTGCTTACATGGACTGCATTAGGATGATTTTTTTTTTGTCTTGTCATGGCACTTGATTTGATCTTAGTTCTAGTTCTAGTTATGGTTCTAGAGGTCCTAGTTATGGAACTATATTTAGTAGTTTATGGACCGAAAAGAGCTCCTAGTACATGTTAAGTGTAATGCAGTCATGGACCAAATTGGTTTACAGCCATTAATCAGTGCGAGTTGAGTTTATTTATTCATGGAAATAGCAATTCACTCACTCATCTCCCTTCAGTACACCAGTTCCCTCTGGGTCGAAGATCTTGAAGGCGTTCAGAATGTTCTCCTCCGGGTCAGTACCTGAGAAGTTCTTCTTAGTTATAATCTGGGATTAAATCAATGTTATCAGTGTATCAGTGAAGCTCTGAAGGAGTGTACCTTTGAGCTTCTCGCCAAACATGCTGAGGAACACTGTGAAGTTGATGGGACCGGGGGCTTCCTTTAGCATGTCTTCAAGCTCATCACTCCCTACATTCAGACGACCTGGAAACAAAACATCCATGTCAGCTAAAGTTCTCTTGGACTTTATGAGGCAACTTGAATATCGGACTGTTCCATTTCATTACCGGGGTGCCATGTAGCCCTTATAACTATCTATCTATCTATCTATCTATCTATCTATCTATCTATCTATCTATCTATCTATCTATCTATCTATCTATCTATCTAAAGTGTAATAAATCTAATTACTTCTTAGAAATATGTCAATCTTTCTCATTATCTAAAAGAGTTTGCTCTCAAATTACAAAGTGTTGAGTTGTTAGCATAGAATTAGCAAATTAGCTAATTCTAGCATATTCTAATGATATATATATATATATATATATATATATATAATTAATAAATCATTTACTTTGAAATCATAAAACTCTAAAAAGTTGTGACTATTCCAAGTTCTTCTGAGTTCAACAGGGTTGAATAAAGGTTTTGGGAAAAAAGATTCAAGGTTCAAGTCACATTAAAGGGAAAATAATGCTATCTGATTTTTATGAAGTGTAGTAATAGCGGTTTTATCTGCTGTTTATCTAAAGCAAGCAGATATGTTTCAATTATTTAAACTGCCTTTTAACGTCTGTCCATGTTTGGGAATGTAATCTGAGTGAGACACAAATGGCACCCCGATGGTGGATTCAACCCGAGGAAGTGTCACTTGAGAAACAGAGAGTGTTTACCTACAGCGGCGAAAGTGTCTCTGAGATCATTCTTGTCAATGAATCCGTCTCTGTTCTGGTCCATAATGGTGAACGCCTGCGGGCATTTACAACACGCTAACTCAAGATACATCATCCGCTCTCTATATATCAAAGAAATGTGCTACGACTAATGTCTTAAAGAGTCCATCCATCATGTGTGCTGTAAATTACAGTGATTATAGCCTACGTCTGGTCTCAGACAAGGAATCGGCTGTTAAGCTCAAAGCTCCTGTGAGTTATGGTTTGTATTGTTTTGAAATGTCGTATATCATACGTGTTGGGATAAATGAGGAAAAGGATCTTGCCTCTTTGAATTCCTGGATCTGAGACTGCTCAAACATGGTGAACACATTGGAGCTGGCTGACTCCTTCTTCTTGGCCTTTTTGGGGGACTGAAGAACAACAGCAAGAAGAGATCATTACGCTTTTCCCAAACTAAAACATATGATTCCAATTTTCCTTATTCATATCCCTGTAAATAAAACCGAACACATGTGAATTCTTTATAGGCCCAAGCTGGTGTGGCTTTTATTACATGACCGTTTTTATATTGTTAGCCATCATTTAATTTTATTTTTCCGCCTGTTTTGGCGCTCACTTTTTTCATCACTTTACACCGCACACAGGTGTTTTCGATGGCTGACATTCAGAGCTTTAATAATGCGCAGTAATTTCTCTTAGTTTCTCTTTTAACCAAGCCTCAATATTTGTTTAATCTGGAGAGGAATGAATGTTTTCGCCAGCAGAGGGCTCATTTCCCAACAGCAGCTAAACACAGAGTCACGATACTTTACACACTAAAATCCAACAATGTCCTGACGAGTTTTATATCAAGATTGTGGACATAAAATAATTCATTTGTTTATGCTAATTGAAAATTCGATTTCCATTCCGTCGGTGGAATGGAACAAGGTTGTACTGGTAAAAAGGCTTAAATTTGATGGATTCACGTATGCGTAGGTTATAGTTGTAGCAGAATATTATAAACTAGAACTAATCAGATTGTGAGATAAGCTGTGACTCCAAGCACCAATCAGCTTAAAAATATCAGACCTCATGTGTCAGCCTCAAATATATCTTCATATATACCTTTCTTTGCAGCATTTATATTACTATATAATATCATATATCATTACTAACAATGTACATACGGTGAAATAGGTTATTTTATGTTTTACGAATGGTGTGAAAAACTTGTGAAAGTCTGTTATTTCATATTAAACTTGAATTAAAAACAAATCCATCGCTGTTCAACCTGGACACAAAGATATGGAGTCATATACCGTAAAAAAGGAGGAAGAGACTAGCAGCACTAGCCGAGGTGCTGTGCGGTGGCTAAGCTGCATTATTGGAAGATGATGTGTAGCACACACTACACTAGATGCTCTAAACTGTTTCAGTATTACTGAAAACCTTGAACGATTTTATTTTTATTGATTTCAGTTTGGTGGATGAAAAAGCTTTTACACACGGCTTTATGAAAAGATTGTTAAATGAAAGCCAAGTCTGTAAGATTAAGTTAAGTTTGTCTGCTTGAGAGAGAGAGAGAGAGAGAGAGAGATTTTTTTTACTTTTATTTTTAGTGTAGAATGAAGTCATAAGTAATGGGATGACTTATGGGATGACTTTACACACAACCTTTATGAATTTTAAGAAGCTTGAGCCCATCTTAAGCTAATATGTACACACCCTCCTGAAATCCTGCAATTTATTATCCAACATGCAATTGACCTTGACACGGTTCTTGTCCACAATCCTGTGCATGCATCGGTAACGTTAATTAATATCCTGCTCATTAATCACTATTAAATCATTAATAATAAAAAAAAAAAAAACAGATCTTGAATGATATCCTACCATTGTGATGGTGTCTGAGATCCTGCAGGCACGTAGTCAAAGCCTGGGGAGACAATCGAGTCCTAGCGCTACTGTTTTATATACGAAACATGCAGTGGCCAGGCATACCTGCTCTAAATTTAGACAATAGAGCCTAGCTTGGAAATATGCAATAACTAACCGCCCTTGCGAGGTATTTGGACCATGTGCAGCTCTTTGGCCTCTTTAAACAGAGAGCTTGTGTTCGTGATCGAGAGACAGGGGTCAGGACAGTTGATATGAACCTAAATCCTCTATAGTATTCGTGTTCTAATGGGAATGGTATCGATTTAACGAGAAAAAAACATTAGTCTCAAGACGTCATTGCAAAATAGTACATGTAGGTAAAATGGAATTGATGCTAATTACTAGAAAACAGATGATCTTTAGTTAGTTTGTTCATTTTCTGTCAAATTTGATGTCACTACAAGACGGTCAAAAGATCGATCTCACGATCCTCAGAAAGTTTGGTTTAAACACAAGGAATGAAAGCTAGCAATGCTAAAGATGTGCGCTGATGTAATTCTAAAAGGTTTTAAACATTTCCAGTCTGCCATATATCTTACCACAGCGAAATTGTAGATGAAATTACGTAGATTAAAACCTATGAAGCAGTTCCCTCGCTGGCTAGCCTCTTTAATGTTAGCATTAGCATCAGGCTTTCTTCATCTTTCAGCTTTTTTTGTATTATATTGTACATAAATATCTATGGCTAGTTTTAAGGTCTTATGGTTGAAACATACATCACAACATTAAAGTAAAATGCTTTTTGGCATAAAAACATGACTTTTTGTGATTTTTAAATGTAGAGACGGAGGGATTGTGTGGCATTATCTAGCAACCCTATTTTTCAAACTCAACCCTACAATAAAATTATTAAGCTGTATTCTTTCTGGGCATGGTTACAAGAATTTGTACCTCCAGTATATCTACTACCTGGGAAGGCGATCAGTGATCTTATTAGACACCTTAAGTATTTTTTTAATGTATATAGATACAGTAGAGAGGTATACAGGTGTCTGATATCCATTTGTCGAGCATGTTAGCATAGTTCGGATGAATCATCTGCTCAATAAACATAAGGCATCACGAATCACGAGGTCTTGCCAGTGCGTGACTTGACAAACGTGTGTTCACAAGAGCCAAGAGTTATTCTCATCACCACTGCATGGGATAGTTTGTCGTCTTGGTACACACTGTGTGATTCCATATTTATTACATAGTCATATTCAAATGCTTTAAATTATATAAAAATATATATGGTATATAGTTATGTGTTTTGTTTTCAGACCTGGGTTACGCAGCTGCTTTAAATATGTTAGTTAAGTAGCCTTTATTTGGTGCTGGAGCTCAACAACCCAGAGTCTTAACCAGTTGAGCTACCACCGCTCTTGCCTCAAATGGCATTCTATAGATTTATATATACACACCAATCAAGAATAACATTATGACCATCTGCCTAATACTGTGTTGGTCCCCCTTTTACTGCCAAAACAGCCCTGACCCATTGAGGCACTAGATGGACTCTACTAGATCCCTGAAGGTGTGCTGTGTTATCTGGCACCAAGATGTTAGCAGCAGATCCTTTAAGTCCTGTAAGTTGCAAGTTGGGGCCTCCATGGACTTGGGACTTGTCCAGCACATCCCACACATGCTGGATTGGATTGAGATCTGGGGAATTTGGAGGCCAAGTCAACACCTCAGACTCGTAGTTCTCATCAAACCATTCCTGAACCATTTTTGCTTTGTGGCACAGTGCACTATCCTACTGAGAGAGAGCCATCAGGGAATACCATTTCCATGAAAGGGTGTACATGATCTGTAACAATGCTTAGGTAGTTGGTACATCCACATGGATGGCAGGACCCAAGGATTCCCAGCAGAACGTTGCCCAAAGCATGACACTGTCTCCGCCGGCTTGTCTTCTTCCCATAGTGCATCCTGGTGCCGTGATAAAAGAAAACATGATTCATCAGACCAGGCCACCTTCTTCCATTGGTCTGTGGTCCAGTTCTGATGCTCACGTGCCCTGTGTTGGTGCTTTTTCTGAAATGTTGTGGTTACATCAAACCTTCAGACAGTGGAGTGGAACTGATAATGCCGGTTGCTCAAACCAATATCAAGTGAAATGCGGCAAAAAAACAAGAAATGTAGTTATGTTCAATGATTTAAGTAAAAGCACTGCTTTATCCACATCTAACAATCGAGAAAGAATATGTTGAAGTAATGTACCCTGACATATATATCTTAGCAGCAGCCTTAGAGAGATTTCTCTGGCACATTTATTTGACCTGCGATTACACACAAATCTGTTTTGACTGACACCAAAGTAGCCGTAGAAGGAAAAGCAAACAAGCAAACGCGTCAAAAACCTGACAGAGATTCCTAACTTGAAAAGCGCTTGTCAAATACTGATTGCCCCTCATAACCCCCAAACCGAATTATAGTCGCCCGCACCTAAGCTTCAGATTAAACTCTTTCCACGAATTGAGGACTGAAATAGATCAGGGCTCAGAAGTTCCAGCGCTGATCCACATGCAGCCAGATGCTAGCAAAGGAGGTTTAAATGGATGGAGCAAATGAATGTACCTTATTATACTTTGCTCTGAATTCTATTCCATAACCCAGACCAGTGTCGTTATTATGTCATCGCTGAGTCTACAGCTAAACCTGGAGAGAAATGAATGATTAATATGCTACATTTATTCTTAGTTGCCACACGAAAACTGACAGACAGACCACTATTTGTGGCTGCTGGCAAGGAAACGGTGGCGTCTATCAGGAAAACACAACCTGGACAGGTGGAGGAGTAAGCCTAGCATGGGGTCAGGGGATAAATATAGACTGGGGCATTATTGGCATTATTTATGAGGTGACTTATAAAGGGTTAGCAGCAGTCATGTGTGTGTGTGTGTGTGTGTGTGTGTGAAGGTTAGCATTTACTTTTTCAGAGATTATGTAATCTTCATGGTCTGATCTGGTTAAGTATATAGTGTGTGTGTGTGTGTGAAAGTTAGCATTTACTTTTTCAGAGATTATGTAATCTTCATGGTCCCATTTGGTTAAGTGTGTATATTAATCATTCATTTCTTTTGTGTGTGTGTGTGTGTGTGTGTAAAACCGGACCCACAATTAACATATCAGTGTGTCAGCACACTGTTAACAACAAAGTGTGAGTGCGAGTGTAAGTCCTCTTGATCAAAGTAGCACAGGGCAAAAAACCTGGTGTCAGAAGGATGAACATGGTTAGTGTGTGTGTTGTAAGACGTGTGTAACAGGTGTGTTTTTAATATTTCGTCACACTTATTATTAGGCTGCTTTTGCGAGAAGCTGTTGTTGAGGTTGTGTTGTTAATTAATAAGGCTCCACTCTTATCTCCAGCCGTGTGGCTCCAGCCTTCATAAACCTGTTTTAGTTCATGATGTGTGCAGATGACACTCAGGCTACTGATACGCTCTTTTATAGGGTTGTTGCTATTTATGAGCGAGAAGGAAACACTTTGTGCAACTCGTGGATTTGACGGTCAGTTTAACAAACAGTGTCTGGTTGGAGTGTTATGTGTGCAATGCGATGACGCTATCTGGTTTGAATATCTGTACCTATATTCGGAGTGGGCGTGGTTTAAACCAGGTTGTTGTGTTTCTCATCGCTGTGTGTGAATTCGGACTCCGTCAACCTCGCTCGAGATCATAATTTGTCTTCACTGGAGCTGCCCAAAGAGCCGCATTTTTTTTAAAAATCCCCCACGTATCATTATTATTTTGATTTGTATCTGCCTACAATATTTTTTATCTAATCACTCCAGTAGTTTAATCTAAACCACAGCACTGACCAGGCAGCTACTAAGGATGAATGAATGAAGGAAGTAAATGTACACCGATCAGGCAGAACATTATGACCAGTGAGAGGTGAAGTGAATAAGACTGATGATCTCATCATGGCAGCTGTTATTGGGTGGGATATATTAGGCAGCAGGTGAACATTTTGTCCTCAAAGTTGATGTGTTAGAAGCAGGAAAAATGGACAAGCGTAAGAATTTGAGCGAGTTTGACAAAGGGCCAGATTGTGATGACCACTGGATCAGAGCATCTCCAAAACTGCAGCTCTTGTGGAGGTGTTCCTGGTCTGCAGTGGTCAGTATCTATCAAAAGTGGTCCAGAGAAGGAACAGTGGTGAACCAGAGATGGTCATGGGAGGCCAAGGCTCATTGATGCACGTGGGGAGTGAAGGCTGGCCCGTGTGAGCCGATCCAACAGACGAGCTACTGTTGCTCAAATTGCTGAAGAAGTTAATGCTGGTTCTGATAGAAAGGTGTCAGAATACACAGTGCATGAAGGGTCAGGGCTGTTTCGGCAGCAAAAGGGGGACCAATACAATATGGGTCATAATGATATGCCTGGTTGTGTATACATTCATATGTATATATAATATATTTATCTTGTAATCTGTAGCAGTCTCTGGCGAAAGATTTTTCTTTGGAATTAATAAAGTTCTATCTTATCTTATGTGGGGGTTTTTTTTGTGTGTGTGTGTGTGTGTGTCCTGTGGGATTCTAGTCCCAATGACATGATTTCTAAAAAAAAAATACTGAATAATGCATTACTATTCGGTTACATGCCTACTGGATGTATATATATAGCACGTTCATGTGTTATGGCATGCTGTATTTAAGATTCCACAGAACTTAAGTCATTTCTAAGCCATCAGAAAAGACCCAGTGCAGACAGACGGCTCTTACGTTACGTCCCACAGACTTAAAATCCCCTGTAGCTACACCAGGCTCTGTTTGTTGTTTCATTGTGTACAGGTTGTATAGCAGAGTAGCATCGAACCAATAGTGCACAATTTATGTTTTTCATCCATTATGGATGGAATAAAACACACTGGGGTCCGCTGTTATAGGAAAATAATCAATCAACGACAGGGTAGTGTTGTGTTTCTGACAAAGGCGGACTTAGTGTCACAACCATGAACACACAGCTCCTTTGGCAATATTAACAGTTGCATGTTTTATAGAAAATGACACACTCGTTTGTTTGTCTCCGTTTCTGAAATCTCTTACGCAGTTCCTTCACCAGAATTTTCATTTATCGAGTTAATAAGATGCAAACCATGAAGCTGTCTGTGCTGAAGACTACTGCATCGGAAAACCTAAAGTTGTAGCTTTACCTTTGACTCTTACACTTAAAACTTAATCTTAAGTTATGGTAAATAAACATTACAGAAAACAATAAGGTATTAGATGTAGCCGGGGCTTTTGACCAATGAGATCAGAGAATTTAACTGGTTTCTTAAATGGTTTCTTAAATGCCATCTGTCTACCTGCTGATGATAGCAGGAGCAGTCGGATTTACCCCATGCTTCGACTCTAGCTAAAAAGAGCGATGCAGTAGAGCTTTAGCTTTTCAATCTGTCCACGTCTCAAACGGCTCAGTTCTGTGTTTGGAATAAAAGCAGAAAATTAGAAAATGAATCATTATCTCAGTGTGATGTGTAAATAAAAATAAAAAAAAATAACCCATACACTATTTTCCTGCAACCAAGAACTAGGTGTAATAATATTCAGCTACCACTGAGTGGCGCCTCAGCTGCATGCATAACCATCAACCATCAGGACGTCTGATCTCGATGCCTTTATGCATCACATCATCGTACAAAAACAATAATGTAGGCCTTAAACTTTACCACAGATGATCACAAACACATTATCTCTCATAAATACACACACAGGAACCCTTCGAAGCAGACAGAACCCAGTGCACTTTCGCATGCCCCCATTTCTTTAATTCCTCAATTGTTCTGAGAGGTCCTGCATCCCTCATAATTAAACTTTAATCCCATGTACCGCCAGCTATTTAAAATTAGGCCTGGCCTCCTGAGAGGCGATGTTGGATTAAAACAAGCAAGATAAGACAGGACAAGTAGGAGGAGGAGGCAGGGAAGTGAGGGGTGTCTGGGATGGAGGATGGAGGATGGGGCGTCCACCAGGGAGACAAAAATGGCAGGAGCGTGGGGAAGTGGGGGATACGCAAAGCGTCGGTGGGCTGGAAGAACAAATCACTGGCAGGAGATATGAGCGTCTTAAGGGGTTGTGTGTGTGTGAGTGAGAGAGAGAGAGAGAGAGAGAGAGAAAGAGAGAGAGAGAGAGATGGAAAGAAACCAACCCCTGGGAGAAAGAGAAGCCAAACCTTAACAGCTATTTGGAAAGACAGCAGTAACATCTTGTGTGGTGAAGAAGCTAATGGTGGCTAATATCCATGTTATATCTTTCCTTTCACTTCATATTCTGAACTCTGTATTCGAACATCACTACATTTATTTCTAAAGTCGTGAGGCGTATTTATTTTAGGCATCAGGTAGAGAAGCTGAATTCCTAACAAATCTAGACAGCAGCAATGAGACACAATACCTACCTCTGCAATCTCTCTGATGCTAGGGAGACTTTTGAAACATTTATTCTATACACACTGTTTTGTATTTCTAAAGGAAGCTTGTGTCGTGGCAGCTAGCAATGTGCTTTCGGGCTAATTTGAGCTGTTGTCATGCTAGCTAACATTTGTAAGCTTAGTAACCACATTGTTTTTTTTTGGTGGAAAAGGCACAAATTTACCTTCGGGGCAAACTTTCCTTCTTGTACTTTTAGTTTGAGTAAATTTCAACATTTATACTTTCCTACCTTGAAGAATTGAAGCTGTATTTTTTTAATTTTACTTCAGAAACTTGCTCTGACTTTTACTAGTTTCTCCCTACCTCTATTTTTCCCTCAGTGTTCCTAAAGAGGGCAGCACGGTGGCTTAGTGGTTAGCACTCACAGCAAGAAGGTCCTGGGTCCGAATCGAACAGGCAGGGGCCTTTCTGTGTGGAGTTTACATGTTCTCCCCGTGCCTGCGTGGGTTTACTCCGGGTATTCCGGTTTCCTCGCACAGTCCAAAAACATGTACATTAGGTTGATTGGTAATTCTAAATTGCCCATAGGAGTGTGTGTGTGGTTGTCTATATGTGTGGCCCTGTGATGGACTGGTGACCTGTCCAGGGTGTACCCCTACCTTTCGCCCAATGTGCGCTAAGATAGGCTCCAGCAGATCCCCGTGACCCTAATTAGGAATAAAGCGTGTACAGACAATGATGTTCCCAAAGACTGACCTGATATCTGTGTATTTTCAGTTATTTTCATTGCGCTAGCTTCTTAGTGATTGAAGCTAAATATTTCTCTAGCCTTAACGATGTAAACAAACTAACAGCTAACTAGCATAAACAGCTCATTTTTCCGTTCAGATTTCAATTGAACCATGACGTGAAGTTAGGAAAGAGGTTTCGAGGTGAAATATTGAAATTGAATGTGTTAATTTGTAACTGACATAGCCACGGCTATGAGAAGAAGAAAAGCACATTATCGAGCTTAATTAGCCGTTGCTAATGGTTGTCAATGAGCATTAGCTTGTTCACCCAGGCAATAAATTAGTTAAAGTGAGGAGATTTATTTATTTTTTTTTCAGAATGCTTTAAAAAATGGCATGACCAGGTAGCATTCTTAAATACAGTAAACCAAGACCGTTTTCATATCGCGTGAAAATCATTAGAAGCTCGTCATTTTGAAACTATTTGGGGTTGAGTAATGAGTACAGTATGAACAGTATGCGTCGTGTCTTCTGAGTTCATACAGTGTGGTGTATGTATATTTTCTTACTTTCCAGTGATGTTATTATTGTGAATTATCAGCCCAACTACGACGCGTAAATAGCTCGGTAAATATCCTTTGTAACAAGAGCAAACTATGTAACTCTATTATTGTGGAAATGCCTGTAGGGACTGTGTGAGTCTTCTCTTTGTGGATATTGGTTTTGTTAGCAAGGGAGTGACGGATGTTTTCTGTTGTTCCTTCAGACTTTTGACTGATTATCTTAGCTAACTCCCTTCCTTTTTAATTAAAGGTGATTTGTTCCGGCATAACATAGTTATCGGCTAATACGCTGAGGTTGAGCTGGTCAAACTGGTAAACCATCTTTACGGGAGGGTAAATTCATTTTGAGCTTCCTGAGTCTTGTGTAAAATGGCCTAATAAATGTTTGTGATTATCTAATTGCCCTACTGCCTTGTTGCTTAATATTCAAATCTTTCCTTCGACCAGTTTGACCAGCTCAGCCTGTGCTTTTCGAACCTGGTAGCTGATCAGACTAAGCTGGTTTTTGCCAGCAGGGGGCGTTGCTCATAATGTCCTACTTTAATTTCCCTGTTTTTTTAAATAATTAGCTACGAATCCAAGGAACACTTTGTGTCAATAATAGCGGTCCTGGAGGCACCATCTAAACCTGGGCTTTAACACAATGTGTGTTCCTGTGTTCAAGTTCTCAGCACTTTTTATTTATTTCCTGATTATTGCTTTCTATTGAATTCCATTGCATTTTATTGTTCATGCACTTAGACTGCAAAATAATAATAATAATAATAATAATAATAATAAATAAATAAATAAATAAATAAATAAAAATAAATAAAGCAAGTGAAGATATCCTGAATAAAGGAAGGGTGATTTAATATTTCTCATTAAGAATGAGATTAATAAAAATGTAAAATTATTAAGCCTGTTTTTTTTTTTTTGTTTCAGTTTTAAAATTGTTTTATTTTATTGCCATCTTTCTAGAAATAAATGCTTAAAAAATGCAGGCGATTATCTAACAAAAGAATTTTTTTTTTTAAATCTAGAGAGAAAAAATAATACCTTCTAATATAAAAACTCGTATAATATAACTATCTTATATTTGGTTTAAAAAAAGAACCTTTTAGTGTAATAAGTAGTAATATGAGCTGAAATATTTCCATTTTATAATATTTTTTTATGACATTTTGATTTTGCTAAGTAAAATGGCAAGTCATGCTTTGCCTCGAACTTCATTCGGTCATTTTCAGTGAAAGCTTTGGTTGTAACGCAGGTTCATAACTGGGCACCGTGAACACATATCTTCACACCTAAGGGGCGTAGTGATTTTAACTCTAGCATGTTTTTGGAAGGAAGCTGGAAGAAAACCCACATGGACGGAGTGAGCTTTGGATCGGACCAGAGACCAACGAGGAAGCAATACTCATACAGTCTTCTTTTATTCTCTGTCGTTTACTCTCAGTGAGGCTTCAGAGCAACCTGAGACCTATCCAAACAGCCTGTTTCTCTAAGGTTCTGGGGTTTTTTGAAGGATGTCGCCGTGATATTTGCATCAATTTGCATCAGTATGATCAAGCTTAGAACTCAATTGCATTCGTGCGATATACATGACCGAAGCAGTGTAGAGCTCCGTACATCACCTCTATCCTGGTTTATCTGAGTCACTCGGCCATTCCAGCCAAGCGTCTCACATGATCTCCGTGTGATATTCATTCAGTTCATTGGTAACCGAACTAAACACACCAACTAGCATAATAATAGTTCACTGAAAAACACATGCACCCCAATAATAATAAAGCACCCATAGCAATGATTACCGAACCTGACAGAATCAGTCAGTTCATCAATCAGTGTTGGTTCAGTGGGGTTTTCAGACACTTTTCAGACTATAAGTAAGCATGAGGATGTGTTCTAAAAAAAGGAAGAGAAGGAGAAAAAAAAAAAAGCCAGCCATAAGGTAAGGCAATGCTTTTAAAGACACTTTTTTTTTCTTCTTACGCTGGCTGTTATAAAACGCGCTTGTGAATTATCAGTTTTCTTTTTAAGGCTGTCCAAGGAAAACTGGGAGAACATGAAAGTTCTGTCAGTTTGTAGCATTAAAGAGAGTTTTATCAATGCACAATGCTGGAGAGAGAGAAAGAGAGATAGAGAAAGAGGGAGCTCAACATCAAGGTCTCTCTGCACCTGACTTTGAAAAATCAATAGCAATTTTTTATTTTTTTTTGCACCTTGAAAATTCTTTCAGCAAAACCCCAGTGCTGCGTGAGCTTCTCTAATCAAAGCAACAGTGTCAGAATTCTGTGAATAAAGCTCAAAGACTGAAAGTTTTGACACAGCACGTCAGAGTAAGTCAAACTAACTCTCACCGTGTTGTTCAAGCCGCATTTTGTGGCTACGAGCTATGGAGTTGTGTTATATAATGGGTTATACAAAAAAAATTTAAAAAATGGGAAAAATAAAAGGGAAAAAGTAATCAGCGACGGAGCGGTGTGATGAGGCCTGATGGGGAAATGGAATAACTTTTCCATCATGCTCTAAACCAAGGTCTTTGTTTATTAAAGACTTTTTATATATCTGTTTATAGTGTTGAAACAAGTCATATGGTTCTTCTTACAATCCCAACACACACACCAATACACACACACACTTCCTTGTCATATGCATGCAGCCATCCATGAGCAGGCGAGGGCTTAAGTGAGCAAACACTCCCCTGATCAATAGATCATTTCTATTCGTAATGTGGAGCTTTTTCTTCTTCTCAGACACGCCACTGAGCCAGCACTTTGTCACAGCAGTGTTTGCAAAGGAGGCCTGGCATGAGTCTGAGCTTTTATCATCCCTGCCCGAGAGAGAGAGAGAGAGAAAGAGAGAGAGAGAGAGAGAGAGAGAGAGCGAGTATCTGTCATATGTCATGTACCTGCTCGAGATAACAAGAAGATTCCAGACGAAAGCTCACTTCTCACAAAGTGCAAGATCATCTTTTAAAGTCATACTTCAAGCTGCACAAAAATGCTAACGCTGCTAAATACTGAACCAAAGCCTGGTTAGAATTACTGCTGACTGGTCGCCGGCTTGTTGTTTTTTTGTTTTTTTTTTCTTTTTCCTCGCCATTTCGCCTTTCGTGTGTCCCAAGGTCATTTGTCACGCTGTATGATCTGATTGTGAAACTCCCTCACAGATGTCTGATCTTTCACCAGGTCTGACATTTAAGAACCTGTTCTTATTTTCAGAGGCAAAAGGTGTGGTGAAGCACAAGCAACACACACACGTGATTATTACACAGGATTATTACTTGCCTTCGGGGGATTTTATGTATTTACATGAAATTTTCACACCTCTGTCTGAGAGCAGTCTAGGAGAGTAGAAAGGAAACTTTCCGGGTTTTGATTCGTCCAGCAGAGGGC
This sequence comes from Hemibagrus wyckioides, assembly GCF_019097595.1. NCBI lineage: Eukaryota > Metazoa > Chordata > Actinopteri > Siluriformes > Bagridae > Hemibagrus > Hemibagrus wyckioides. Next base: position 4,809,812 of record NC_080729.1, read on the forward strand.
TGACCCTAAGACTTCCTCCACACTGCTCTAGCCCTCTATTTCTTTTTCACTCATATTGATCTTTTCCTCGTTCGGCTTTTTTTTTTTTCCGCCTCAGGAGGCGTCTCAATCCTTCCTGCTCAATGTCCAAAATGGAAACATAAAAGAAAAAAGCCAAAGAAATGAGAGATGTGAGTGAGAACGGTATGATTAGTGAGGGCTCCTGCACCCTGTTCACCCCCGACCTTGCCCTTGACCCTAAGCATGACCCCGGGGTCAGAGGTTGTGTGAACGCGTCGGCGACAGGGTTCTCTGCCGGCTTGGTGATGAGTGGCGTTCTAGCCAGAACACATGGCCTGTTTGACTAGATTAGACATGTATTCCTCTCCTCTCCTCTCCATGGGATGAACTTTATCCTGACTACATTTCATGTGAAGTGAAACCCTGAGCTATTTCACAACAGCTTACTGGCTTTGGTGTGCAAATTCCCTTCAGGTGAATTCATACTAAAAGGTTAGTAATACTGTAGTTATGCGAGCATCTCGTGGCACACATTAAAACTCGGCAGCAAAACAAGAGGGAGTGATTATCATATGCATAACACTGACCTGATATATTTCTAGAGGATGTGACCTCGAGTCAATTCCTGCTTAATACTGAAAAATGCTTTTAAATTGAAGAGCTAGGTTTGATGAGATAGATAATGAGGACAGGATCAGCAAATTTATCAGTCAGTGTTGGGTTTAGAGTAAAAATAAAACTACTTTGAGGACGTTGTTGTTAATATGAATGATCAATTTTAATTAATTTTTATTTAATTTATTTTATTCTTTTTTTATTCTTTATTTTATTTTTCTTATTTTATTTATTTCCTATTTTATTTTTTATTTTAATTTTTTTTTAACCTACCTAAGACCTTATTATTACCCAGAGCCAAACAGGCTGGACTGTAAATATGAGCTTTAATCAAAGAAAGAAAGAAAGAAAGAAAGAAAGAAAGAAAGAAAGAAAGAAAGAAAGAAAGAAAGAGTGCAAACTTGATACATTATTTAATCTTTTTGTAAAAAAGAATAAAATAAAATTAATTTTAATGTTTTTTTATTGTATTGTAAATTTTTATTGTTTAGATTTTAGTTTATTTTAATTAAAAAAATAATAAATGTCATTATAATTATCTGGCAACAATCAGATAATTTTTTTTAGTCTGTGTTGGCTGAGGGGTTAAAATGAACACAATTTATTGTTACCCTGAGACAACTTATTTTATTTTATTTTATTTTATTTTATTTTATTTTATGATGAATAATGCTAGTATTTATTAGCGATTACCGTAACACTCTACTTTAATTTTATTTGGACTGTTTTTTGTGTTTTTGACTTCGACTTAGTTTTGTGTCCTCCTTTTGACTTTGCATGATAGAACGTCTGTACTTTGTTGTAATAAAACCCGATATAAACCAATAAATAACTATTATTATTGTTATTGTTATTATTATTATTAGTATTATTATTATTATTATTATTTTGGAAAATAACTCATACATGCTGTAGAGCACTTCGACCTGCATTTTAAAGCTTGTAAATTCCCAGGAGCCATTTTACATTCCTTAGTCTTGTAACTACATGCCTTTCCTATCAGTTAACAGTGCAGTATGATATAAAGAGAACAGCCTCATCGAAGGTGTCGTGTGAATAAAAGCCTTATTCGGATTATTAATTGATGCGAAATTGATTCAGAAGCGTGGTTAAATCTGAATATATCTTTTGTACGTTAGGACGCTTTGTGTATGGAGGAAGGAGGGGGGAAAAAACCCTGTCAGATTTATAGACATAATATTTATAGATAATGCTTGGGGGGGATGGTGAACGTCTGGCTCGATGGGCTGCTTGTCACCAAAACAACAGCCATAAATGTCAACGGCCCAGTCAGACAAGACAGATCTGCTCCTTTTATTCCCCCATTCCTGTTCTCACTGGGATTTGAACTCATGACCTTCCTGTTAGAGACAGAAAACAACCTGAAACACTAAGCCAGCATGAAAGAGACTGGTTTTGCATGGTGTGTGTGTGTGTGTGTGTGTGTACAACACTGTCATGCTAACTTGTGTTTATATCTTGAGCAGGGATAGTTGCTGAGGTGTGTGTGTGTGTGTGTGTGTGTGCGTGTGTGTGTACAACACTGTCATGCTAACTTGTGTTTATATCTTGAGCAGGGATAGTTGCTGAGGTGTGTGTGTGTGTGTGTGTACAACACTGTCATGCTAACTTGTGTTTATATCTTGAGCAGGGATAGTTACTGAGGTGTGTGTGTGTGTGTGTGTGTGTGTGTGTACAACACTGTCATGCTAACTTGTGTTTATATCTTGAGCAGGGATAGTTACTGAGGTGTGTGTGTGTGTGTGTGTGTGTACAACACTGTCATGTTAACTTGTGTTTATATCTTGAGCAGGGATAGTTACTGAGGTGTGTGTGTGTGTGTGTGTGTGTGTGTACAACACTGTCATGTTAACTTGTGTTTATATCTTGAGCAAGGATAGCTGCTGAGGTGTGTGTGTGTGTGTGTGTAAAACACTGTCATGCTAACTTGTGATTATATCTTGAGCAGGGATAGTTGCTGATTTGTGTGTGTGTGTGTGTCATGTTAACTTGTGCTTATATCTCGAGCAGGGTCAGCTGAGGTGTGTGTGTGTGTGTATGTGTGTATGTGTGTGTGTGCAGAACAAGGGCACCCTGCAGATCACTGTGTCCATAGAGCACTGTCCGTACTGTAGGTCAGGTCATCCTGACATCAAAGCACACACACACACACACACAGCCCTGGATTTGGAAAAAAATGCAAACGTGTGAGTGTGCAATGAAGCGATGAAGTGATGAAGTGATGATAGATGCATTACTAGCTTTTCTGGTATCAGTGGAAAAGTAGATTATAAATAATTGTAATAATTATATCAGTAATAACATTAAGTGCCCTTCGTGACACTCCTTCACCAGCAACGCCTAGGTCTATCAGGCTTTTTGTTTTTAGCGACATTTATCTTAACGATAAGGGTGTCAAGCAAGTTCATTGTATTGAACAGCTAGTTTATCGGAAGTAATGAAGGAGTTTCATGATTACTGAGTTACTCACACTTCTAACCCTTAAAGACGTAATGTTTATTCAGCATCCAATCTGAAATTCTGCTGCTTTTAAATGAGTAACGGTGACTTACTGGCTAAGACGTACGCCTCACACCTGTTTCCCCACTGCATAGGTGGTTTCCTCCATGTACTTCAGTTTCCTCCGCAGTCCAAAAACATGCTCTGTAGGCTGATTAGCAACTCTAGTAGTGTATAAATGTTTGAGTTTCTCCATCCAGGGTGTCCCCTGCCTTGTGCCTCGAGTCCCATGGATAAACTCCAGACTCCATGTGACCCTGTGTAGTTAATAAGTGCTACAGAAAATGGACGGATGGATGAGAAACAGGGTTGATTTTTAAGCCCAGAATTTAAAAAAAAAAAAAAAAAGACCTAGCATCTTTGTGAATAGCATTCTAAACATTCTCATGATTTATTTATTTTTACATTTATTTCTCTTTTTTTTTTCTCTCAAGCACAATTTGACATACAGGGTTATGTGAACTTAAAAATAATAATTTATTAATTAATAAATAAATAAATGAATGAATGAATGAATGAATGAATGAATGAATGAATGAATGAATGAATGAATGAATGAATAAAGTAAATGCAATTGATACAAAATAAATAAAGGAATGAAACTTTATTTATCACTTTTCTTCTTCTCGGGATCTTCAGGAAATTCAAAGGAACGTTTTTAAATATTCCGAATGTGTTCCAAAAAAATTGAGAGAATGTACATTTTTAATAATATATATATATATATATATATATATATATATATATATATATATATATATATATATATATATATATATATATATATATATATATATATATATACGTATATATATATATATATATATATATATATATATATATATATGTATATATATATATATATATATATACGGGTATATATGCGTATATATATATATACGTATATATATATATATATATATATATATATATATATATATATATATATATATATATATATATATAGGATTGGGATAACGGCTGTTTCGTGAGCGCTTTAATGGTTTTAATGATGTTAATAATGTGAATAAAGTTCTGAAACATGCACAGGAATTGATGTGAAGGACATTTGATTCCATTTGTTCCATTATTACATATATATAAGCTATGTAAGAAGAACACAAATGACAGAATCAGCCATTAACACTTACATTATAATATTATAAAGGAGTCGGGTTGTGCTTGGTGTACTGCTGTATAATTAGAGCAATACTGTGAGTGAAATAATTCAGGGAAATTAGGAAAATTTAAGAAGCCAGAAGTAATTTAGACTGTAGGAATATTTGGAAAACCCAGCGTCATGGTTTTCAGTAAATCTTGAATCAAAATAATTTAACGTTAAAAAGACATTAAATGGAATATTAACCTGAAGTAGTAGTAAAAGTATGAAATATTTGGTGGTAAAATAGTGCTAGAATATTTATTCAGTAAGAGCTTTGCACTCTCCTAATGTTTTGCTCTATAAAAATGTCTGAAAAACGGTGAAAATAGTTTAGAAATCAAGTTTAGAAATTAGTTTAGTTTAAATAGGCTAGATGGACATTTTCAAAATATCGTCACATTCCCACTTTAGACTCAGGTTTGTATAGACTTAAAACATTTCCCTTCACAGAATTTCACACTTTCACGAATTCCAAGAAATCCGGGCTCTTAAAATGAAATAAAATAAAAAACAAAAAAACACGCATAGTGGAATCTGGGCTTTCAGTTCTCAGAAGTGATTTTACAAAGCCAACTTCTTCTCCTTTGTTGTTTCAAGACCAGCTTGACGCATTTCTGAGGACAAAAATTTTTTTGCACAAGATCTGCCTCATTAACGAAGAATGGAAGGACAGGCAAAAATAGGACATTAATAACTTACAGGAAAAAAAAAGAAAAATTTGGGTGGATGAGGGGGGATCAAAAATATCATGGGAGGAAAGAAAAGAGGAAAAAAAAGGAACCCTGATGTGGTTTATTTTTACATGGCAGTTCACTGTTGGCGACATAAAGGATAAGTGCTTACCATAAGCACATAAAAAGATCTAAAAAAGAGTGAAATCTAATTTAGTATCATGAAAGGCTGAGACTTGTTAGGCGGGATTAAACACAGTCACAGGGGTTTCCACTGAATCATCTGGAAAATGTAATAAGCACCAGTTGACAATGTGCCTAAAAATACAGACAGGGATCTGTTTGTAGCTATAAGCTTGCAGGATACACTTTTCAACTTCGTTACGTTTTACATTTACATGAAATCATTTAGCAAACGTTTTCGGTCCGAATCGAGCGCGAAGAGAGATATGGAAGCGTCGCTAGACTTTCCACCGACTGACCACAAATGGTGTATGCGCCAGACACAAATACACAACAGTGTGCGCTGCTAAAAACGCCAGTCTCACAACAGCTATGAATAATGCAAGGTTACAAGGCTTGCAAAAGTAGGCTAAAATAAAATAAAATAAAATAAAAATAAATTAAAATAAAATAAGATAAAATAAAATAAAATAAAATAAAGCACAATTAAATTAAATTACATTAAATTTACTTACATTTAATTAAATTTAATTGAAGTAAATTTAATTAAATACTAGTACTACTGATGATAAATATTAAAATCCTAAATAAAAATACACAATAAAATTGATCACCGCAATTTTTACTTAAATAGCAAGCAACTTCACCATTTGCTCTTTAACAGAAATGATTTCATATATATTTATGTAGAAACTTATACGTTATCGGATTGTTTATTTGCTATACATCATACTGCCAGTTTCTTAGGCATCTAACTGAGTGAAAATAGAAAGGATTCGGATTTACGGTGCACTTTAACATAAAACAGGTCACTAAGCTCTTTTTTTCCCTCCATACAAAACCACTGTGCCTTGTTCACGTCTTACCAACGTGTGTTTATTCATTTCTGTCAGCTTGGTGTACGGAATTGTAATAATTTGATTTTTATCTCAAATTAATAGAGACGTTACTTATGAAAACACACATACACAAACAGACACATGGTTGCTAGGGTGTATAAATAAGTTGCTGACATTATCAGATTATATTTCACATGTTTCAAGAGTGTATTGTATCACCTGTAGTACAAATTTCATCAAACCGCAGAACACCCAGGGTTCCATCCTGAGCTCGGATTACTGTTTGTTCACATGTTTTCTCTAAAATGGCAGTAGGTGGACTGGCTGTGCTAAATTGCCACTAAAATAAGAATGTATACTGCCCTTGTGCCCTGTCCAGGTTTTATTCCTGCCTCATACCCATGGTTTCTAAGATAGACTCCTTGACCTTGACCAGGATGAAGTCCTTAATGAACATGAACGAAATGGATAAATAACTTTATAAAAAGAAAAACATTTTTTATGCCACATGTCAATGAAAAGCGCTTTATTTAATAAAACAACAAAAAAAACCAGGCTGCAGTTCTCGTGTCTGCCTGTAGGGGCGCCATCAGCACGCTTCCCTGCTTACACGTCGAGCAGATCAAAGCGTTTGATCAAAGCAATAATCTTTAAAAATAATTGCGCAGTTCAAGCACCAAAAAAATATATTATAAAATTAATAAAACAATAAAAATAACAACAACAATAACGATAATAATTCTGATGATATAGATGTCTTTCATACATTTTTAATCTGTATAGGTCTAAACAAAACCTTATAATAATAATAATAATAATAATAATAATAATAGTAATAATAATAATGATAGCCAGGAAACTGTTAAAAAAGGTAATAAGAATAATCAGAATATAATGTAAAAATAATAAGGGTTTTTTAAAAAAAAAAAAAAAACCCAGCAAAAATATGACCAAGAAAATAATAGATAATAATAGAATAAAACAATAATAGTAAATAATTACGTAATTAAGTAAGTAAGTAAGTAATAACCCGGTTATGTTACGTTTAATAGCATTGTGAAGACATGAGAAGCAGTATTTATGGATTAAAGATGGAAAAAATAACCAAATAAATGGAAAAAAACAAGAAAGAATAATAATTAATAGCGTGATATAGACACGACAACAACATGGACGGATAATTATTATTATTAGTAGTAGTAGTAGTATTATTTTGAATGATAATCTGTTTATAAACAAAACGTTGAAAATCAAGAAAGTGTTGTGTTAAAGAAAAAAAAGAAAACTGAAGAGTAATGAAATCAATACCTCGGTAATCAATACTGCAGTTCTGTTGCTGCTTGTTAAATTAGCTTCACATTATTCGGTGTTAAAGAGGAAGGGGGGGAACAAAAAAAAAAAAGAAGAAAGAATCCAGTCCGCGTTTTATGCGTTAAAGATATCGCCGGTCGATCACTGAGCTCCGTGGCACCGTTCAATACAGAGTCAGGTTCGCTGTTCGATTAACTCCATTCCGCGCCGCTGTTCGATAAGCGAAGGCCGCGTTCGATTACTCCGCTCCGGGTTTTACGCGCTTCCCGCTCTTTTTTTTTTTTTCTTCCCCCCTCTCGCGAACTCCGGCCCCTCGCGCTCTCTCTATCAGCCTCTCACTCCGTCTCAATATGTCTCAAGATGGCGGCCAATGCGGGATCGATGTTTCAATATTGGAAGCGCTTTGATTTACAGCAACTGCAGGTTAGCCTTTCTCTCACCACTTTGCCTTGCTTTCTCAACACCGTGAGCGCGCGCTCCGGCCCGGGAGCGGTTGTTCGGTGTTTTTCGCGGCTCTTCGCCGCTGTTTTTTTGGACTCGCTCCCTTCTTTTTTTTCCCCGGGACCCTCGTCCTCGCCATTGATTAAAGCGGCTCTTTCTCGCTGATCGGAAATTGATCCTCTTTGTTCGATTCGCATCGATCCAAGAGTCATGGCGCTGCCTCGGGAAGCCGCTCGTTCGGGCTTATAGATAGATATTTATTTTTTAGTCAGCTTCGAGCTCCTTCGAGTGATGATATTCACCTGACGCGGTGGCAACTTTATCCGCTCCCGATGCATGTTTATGATTGTGTTATGGTTGAATTATTTTTTCGGCTAAATGAAGTGCGCTTGTTGCCCCGGCTACGTTGGTGGCGCTGTGGTGACACTTATTAGCTGCACATTGGGCTGCATCCCAAACGGATTCCCACTCCCTATAATCCGTGCACTACACCGGGCACGAAATAACGGCTGGTGCACTCTATCTAGTGCACTGTTTATCTGCTATACAGGTATTTGGGACCGGCCCGGTCGCCAGCTAAGCTAGCTCCTGGGGTTGTCATCCTGAATGGACCTAGAATTTTTTTTTTTAGTGAAAGTTATTCATTAATTTATTTATTTTAAACACCGAATATATGCTGTTATAACACATATTTATTTATTTATTAATCTTCCTCGTGAAAGGTTTTCCCCTTTAAACCAGTCTGCTTAAATAGCTAGCTCGTGAACGTTGAATCGGTTAGCTTCCTAGCTGAAGTGTTTAACCGTAAATAATTTTTTTTTTTTTAGCTCTTTACCTATGTTTGTTCAAGTGTATTGTCGGTAAATAAGTTGGAAATTGGAAATAAACAAGTGGTACTTGTTAGCACGCTAGCCGAGACAGTGTCTCCATTTTTTGTGTGTTTTCTTCCTCAGGTTTTATTGTTACTTTAATTCGGAGTCTGGTGTTAGAAATGATGATGATGATGATATGGTTTCACAAAATTTCCTGAGGATTCAAGGTGAAACTTTTTTCTTCGACTTCTCAAGTGTGTGTGTGTGTGTGTGTGTGTGTGTGTGTGTGTTCAGACTTCTCCGGAGTGAGACGGTGTTTTGCTGATGAATTAAGACTCCGTGTTACCTTGTCATAACAAATCCACTTTAAAGCATCGAGCAGCGTTCATAACGCGCTTGTTCATGCTCATAAAGTGTTTTCGTGCAGATTTAGGAATAAACCTGGAAGTGTATGGAATTCCTGGACACTCTGTTAGACCTGGAAATTTGGCCAAACATAAAGTTTGGTGGGGGGAAAAGTGGCAGTTTTGTGTCTAGGGAGGTTTAGGATGTGTGGAAAAGACGCGGAGTGTTAAATCCGGTGTTTATTCATTTTTCCTCAGCTTCATGAATGAGAAAATAATCATTGGACCAAAATCCTGAAAACCTAAAAACTTAAACCTTTTTTTGCCGTTAAAAAGTGTTTTTATTTCGATATATACTTGTATATAAAAAAATATATATAAATTCGATTATGTGCTTGTATCTAATTAAATAAGAGATAAATATTAGCTAAACTATTCCTTAAACCTTAAAATAAAAAAACGTGTAATATTTCTAAAGTATGTGTTAATATGGATAGTTGAATATAAATGCGTGATATTTATAAAAATTGTGTTATATGGATAGTTTAATATAAATGGGAACGTAGACCGGGATTGGGATCATTTTTTACAATTTTTTTTGGGGGGGGGGGGGGGAGTGCGCCTGGGCTTAAATAATAACGTGTTTATAAATAATTAAAATGTACGAGGCTTTAAATATTAATGATGAATAATCTAAAGAAGAAGCAAGAGATGTGGATTTGTTTTGTGGACCAAATAAAATAAAATGAAGATAATGTATAAAAGTGTGGAATAATAGCTATAATGATTAAGTTTTTTGTTACAAATGAGTAATAGTGTTTATAACTGAGAAAATACGTGACGCACAAATACATTGGGTTTATTTATAATGTATGTAATAAGAAATGTTACGTTTGCTGATTATAGTATATGAATAGAAAGTCAACAGTAATCAGATGCACTCTCTCTCTCTTCTGTCTGTCTGTTTGTCTGTCTGTCTCTCTCTCCCTCTTTCTGCATGTCTCTATTTTACTTTGTCTGCATCTCTCCTTCTGTCTCTCTCTCTCTCCCTCCTTCTCTCTCTCTCTGTTTCTTCTGTCTGTCTGTTTATCTGTTTGTCTCTCTCTCTCTCCCTCTCTCTGCATGTCTCTATTTTACTTTCTGTCTGCATCTCTCCTTCTCTCTCTCTCTCTCTCTCTGTTCCTGCATTGGAAATATCTTCTCTGAAATCTTAAGCGTATAAGTTCCAGTCGTCTTCCCAGCTAATAAAGCATGTTTAACCGAATTCTTCCAGATCCACCGCACGAGCCAGGTTTGCTTCTCGGTGTGTGAACAGTGCAGTTTGAGCCGTTTTAGATGAACAGGTATAACACGTTGTACCTACAGTCGTTAGAGTGCAACGTGTCTGTGTGTGTGTGTTTCCAAACAAGAAGAAATGAGCGTAAAGCTGCCCAACACGTCTAAGTACTGCCGACCGATCCGACCCTAATCCGATTTTGGACGGGTTTCTAACACGTCTGATATCTGACACCGAACGCTAAGGCTAAACGATCTCACCGTAAACAGAAAGACAAGAGCAAAGTGAACCAGCGTGCTTTAAAAATGTTGTAATCCATGTCATTTCCGGAAGAACTGAATCACGTTAACAGAAAGAGTAAAAGTTCTCTCTCTCTCTCTCTCTCTCTCTCTCTCTCTATTCTGAGATCTATCAGAGTTGCTTATTTGCCTGTGGTGTGTTGTATATGTTCTCTGTACATGATTTGTTTAAGCACGTCATTGTCTAAAAATTGCGTGAGAAGTTGTGGAAAGTTTCACACGTAGATCCAGCCGAAGCCTGTAATGGTACCGTAACCATACTTCGCTCTTAAGTCATGACTGATGGCGGCGACGTCGCACAAATTCTCAGCTTACAGATCCCGTGTAGCTGTTTATGTGTCTCTCACTGAGAGGGAAAAAAAAGGAAAAAACACACATTTGGAGCACTTTTTACCTCCCGCAGCTTTCCTTCTGCATACATATGAATATTTATCATGATTGATATTCAAATATGTTAACAAGCTGGAAATTATTATTTATTGTGTGCAGCGATCTCTGATGCTCCTGATGAACGCCGAGGTGGAGGTTCAGTAGAGGTTTTGTGCGTGATGTATCCCGAGTACTGCTGAATTCGTTGTTCTGATTGGTCAGAAGGTGTTGATTACCTGTAGCTCTGACAGTAGAGTAGCTGCGAGGTTTATAGGAACATCCTGGTTTCAGCTTGTAATCGTTTCTATAGCATTTGTGTTCGAGGTTTGGAAGGAGTCTCCGGCGTCAGAGGTGAAGACTGGCTGTTCGTATCTAAGGGGGAACAGGAACTTGATGTGGGTTGTGATGAGAAATGGATAAAATGTGCAGCTCTTTTAATAAACAAAATGATGTATATAAATAAATATCACACTTTGGGTAATCGAAAACTTCTTGGTGATATTTGATTAGTTTCCTATACGTGCACACCGTTGCTTATACGGCAATGTGGCGAGAAACCTCGCATCCGCAGCGCCGAGGTGTCCGTGAATGATCGACACGTCCTTCGTCGCCGCTCCCCTCCGATTCCGGCTGCTTTACAGAATCCTGTAATCAATCACGCACGTTATACTTTTCATTCTTTTCACTTAACCGGGGCAAATTTGTTTCCAATCATGCTCTCTGAGAGACGGCCCGCCAACACACAGCCACGTCATGAAATATGCATGGCGCGCGTTTGCCCCTCGGTAATTATTGCGAAGGCCTATCAAAAGCTATTAGCCGAGACAGTGAATCTCAGGCCGGCGGGTACGTCTGGAGGATAGGAACCAGCCGGAGCTGAACACTCGCTGTCTATTATTGATGACAACTTATTTACTTTGCCTCCCACAGAATGGCTCTTGGAGGGCTGCCATTTGAGCTGAATCCTGAACCACAGTGTAGAGTACTCTGTCTTGTCATGTCATTTTATAATCCTTCTCTCTCTCTCTCTCTCTCTCTCTCTTTCTTGCTCTTGGGCTGCTTTTTTTTTTTTTTTTTTTCTTTTTTACAATCGATCTTAAAAACAAAGATGTCCTCACTCGCGATCTGACTCTCTGGATTACGTGTTATTGTTATTATTATTATTATTTTTAATGCATTCAGGTAAGAAAAGCACTTTAAATGTGGTGCATATGTTAAAACAGCCTCCATACATGTTATGGTCATGTGACCTTCAGTCTGTCTGAATCAGTAAGGTGTACATGTCACACACACACACACACACACACTTGGCATACATCACGCCGCTCCCATACTCAGAGATCACTTATCCCGTCAGAACCGATCGTAATTACCTCGCAAGTCCTACGGCAACGTTACTTAACAGACACGTGTCTGGGAATCTCATCCTGTCAGATCAGCGCTTTAGAGCTTTTGTCTCGATTTGAGAAACGCCATGTAGCCACTCATGATGATTCATTACTTTCATTACTTAATGATGTATAAGCTGTTCACACAGACAGCCTGTAACATTGCTGTTGATCACGCGTTGCGTGATTTTTATTTATTTATTTTTCGGGGTTGCTTCTTTCTGCTAAAGTGGAACAATGTAAATAAAAGTTCTGCCAATTCACTGAAAGGGAAAGGACGCACTTGCATGCATGCATGCGTGCGCCTTGGTTTTGTGGACCAATCAGAAACGAGAGGGTGGGGCTAAAACGAGCAGAAGAAAAATCCTGGTTTTGTTTCTCTCTCCGTTTTTAAAAAAAAACGTGATCATAGATGAAGAGAAAATCAACAAGCCTTGCTGGATATTTGAGGCGATTAATCTGAGAAAATGACGAGTTTTGGTAAGCGGCCGGTCGTGTAGCTCTCAGCCGGGAGGTGTACAAGGTACAAAATCTTAACCCGGGATGTTCGTTCCATATGGAAACAGGTTGTTTTGCTGGATGGGTTCGAGGGATTGCTGGTTTCGAGATTGGAACCGCTTTCCACTCACGTCCAGAGCCACCAGGCTGCCGGCGTCGCCGCTGCGATAGACGTCACCCGAGGTCGGCGAGGTCACGCGGAGTTTCTCAGATGTGGCGACTTCATTTCGGTTCCCTTCATCTGAGAGCCGTCGGGGCCCGGCGTCTCTCTGCACTCCACCGCACTTTGATGGAGCTGCAAATAAAGCAGCTGTCTGTAAAAAACAGAGAGAGAGAAAAAAGAAAAAGCGAGCGCTTCCAGGGAGGCTTTTCTCCACGCCGCTCTTTCAATCCCGTAACACAAAGCTTCTGTTCCAGCCTCCAACCGAAGAGTTCTCTTTGTAAAAAGTGACCTCGGTTTCGTCCGACGCATCTGTCCGTCCGTCTGTCCGTCCAGTGCCAGTGTCCATGCCGCATTCCGTCAGGGGGTTTGTACCCCGAGTCGAATACTCAGACACTGCCATCAGGGATCGTCTGCTTCTTGCAGAAAGCCTGAGGTTTATGAGCCATGTTTAAACGCTTTATAATCCGCCGAGCCATTGATTGTGCACAGATGGGACTGATTCACAGGATTTATAAGATATTCTCTTTCCCCCCTTTTACCGTTTTTTTTTTTTCCTCCCTTTTTTCGGATACTTGTAGTGAACACAAAGTTTCCATGTGAAAATGTCAGCAGATTTATCTACTCTGCTCTGGATCTCTGGAAAAAACGATGTTTGGCAGATGGTTCCTTTCAGACCATGTCATGTGTTTACATCTCCGTAGTCTTGCTAGCATTGATTATTTCGAGCACGTATTTTTTCTTCTTCTCGTATTTATATAACGTTATAGACACCAATCTGATCATATCTGTAGAAAAATATACACAAAAATACCCAAGATGATTATTTACATTTTATACACCATCACCTGTGGAAAAACTCTGAATTAGTCATTTTATTTTTTATTTTATTATTATATTATTATTATTATATTATTTATATTTTATTTGTTTGTTTATTTTTTTAATAATTTCAGTAATAAATAAATATATATTTTTCTAAAAAATTATTTATGTGGTTATTTGTTTGTAATTATTTGATTTGATTTGATTTGATTTTATGACTCCTCCTGCGCTAGTGTTGTGTTTGTCCACTTAAACACTCTCATCAGCAGATATGCCCCGCCTCCTGGTGCGGGTGTGTCTTGCTCTCCTCATTAGCATGAAACGCAGGTCTTCTCGAACACTTGTTTCCTCTAAGACACTTCAGGTAACAGACACGCACCGTACGGCCTCGCGAGCCGCCATTTTGGGTCAGTGTGTATATTCAAAGTATTAGCGTCATTACAGTTAGCTTGCTGTAAAGAAAAGTTAATTGTTTTTGCGCCGGCGTCTGTGTAAGTGGCCTGGAAGAGCGCTGACTGTTCAGAAGTTATTTTTAACAGGCGTCAGAGAGAGAGAGAGAGAGAGAGAGAGAGAGAGACGTCCAAATTTCCAAAACGGAACGGGGACGAAGTGCGGTGTCTCTCCGACATGATAAATTGGTTCTTTAAGTGGATGAAGGAAGGACTAATGGGATCTAAAGGTTGATAAATGACACTTCCTGTCTGTGCTTGTCTTTGATGGCTTTTATAAACCAAAGTAAATTTCCTTAAAAACTACAAGTTGACTCTCTCTCTCTCTACTTCTTCCTAGCTCTCTTTCTCTAGCTCTCTCTCATTCACTGTCTTTCTCTCTCTCTCTAGCGCTCTCTCTTTCTCTCTCTCTGTTTCTTTCTCTCTCTCTCTCTCTCTCTGTTTATTTCTTCCTAGCTCCCTCTCTAGCTCTTTCTCATTCACTCACTCACTCTCTCTCTCTCTCTCTCTCCATTTCTTCCTATCTCCCTCTCAAGCTGTCTCTCATTCACTGTCTCTCTCTAGTTCTCTCTATCTTTCTCTCTCACTTTCTGTTTCATTCTTTCTTTCTCTCTCTCCCTCTCTCTCTCTCCATCCCTCCCTCCTTCTCGCCTGCGTTCTCAGCTCCATCACAGGTTTTCAATAGCGAGTGTGAAAAAGGTCAAGGATGTGGTAAGAGCTCAGATTTCTGTATTAAACATCCACACAATCACGGACAAACAACCCAATCCTGACTTTGTTGTACACGACCGTACGAGCACTCGCATCGGCGAGAACGTCTTTACAGGCCGAGTGCAGATACGCCGGAGATCTCCGGGCTCTCAGCCCGCACCTCGGCCAGTCTGCGGTCATCCCCAAGAGGACGGGGGTTATATTTACGAGCTGGAGTTTCAGCAGGCGGATGATATTTTTGTCCCTCTGTTGCTACACAGCGTGCGGTTCTGACGGGGTTGCGTCATGCATCTCACACTCTTTCTGAGCGCTGCACAGTGAAAAAACACAGACTTGTCCTCCACTTGCAGATTGCTCTCGTCTAAATATGTTTTTTTTGGTGTGTAATCTAGTTTGCATTTCTCCACATGAAAAGTTTCATGTCTTGTAAAAAATCCCACTTGATGCTTGCGTGACATGAATCCAAGCAATCTGTGCTCTGAAAATATTAGCTACTTCCTGCAATGCGTGTAAGCTGGTGATTAAATGCTGTCTGAAATAGAGAGCGTGTGGAGCGTCAGCAGGTGTAGGTGCTGAGATTTACACACACACACACACACACACACACACACTCGGGAACGTACAGACAAACTGTCACACATTAGCACTTCACTTCAGCGAGCACTGAGACGTGTCCTTTCTGCAAGATCGACGGATATAAGTTCTTCCGGTCTATTTATTTATTTTTTTTTATTGTTTAAGTGTCTGAAATATTTCTACTTTTTTTTATTTATTTATTTATTTATTTCACGTGCACTGGTACAGGGTTAATTCTTTTGTTCTCCAGATTAATAATAATAATAAAAACCTCTAGCAGTGATGGTTTCGTTCATGTATCCGTTCCGTATCGAGAACAGCACTGGCTAAACACCGTTCGGAGTGTGTTCAGATTCTCAACTTAAAAACCCAGCCTGCATATCTGAAAAATAGTCTGCCCGCTTAATATCCACTTCAGGTCTATTTATTGTCAGTTTTATTTAGCCCTGATGCCTCCCCCGAGCCTCCTTGAAGTGATGCATAGACGTTCCATTGACTCACTGGATCCACTGAGTGCATCCGTCCCCGCAGCGATGGCAGACATTTGGAGCGTGTTGGCCTTATGTGCCGTATTTCCTCCTCCTCCTTCTGTTTTTTTTTTTCTTCCTTCCCTTCTTTTTTTTCCTTCCTCTCCTCCTTTCTGTTCCCCTTCTTCTTCTTCTCGCTGTGGCGTTCCAAACACCTGAGGCTGAGTCATCCCGTTCTAAATGCAGGGGGAGTCATCAAGTGGATGAATAAACCGGCTGCCTCGTCTCAGACTTTGACTAAATATAGAACAGTCTCGAGTGCAGAAACCCGTCCTGACATTTGTCTGAGCCCTCAGCCACCTCCGTTCCTCTCAGACTCCTAGGTTTTTGAAGCAGAGAAGGCCCGGCGCTTCCGTGAGGACAGGTTAATAAGTCCAGACGGACGACGCGTCTGCTTAACTCGGCTTAGAGACGTCTGCAGAGGTTACGTGTGCGTGGCCAATCATAAATCCATTAGCTAGCTAGGCCGAGTGGAAATGCTTATCGCGTTTTTGTTACCTGGAAACCACCGACGTAGCTGTGTAACGTTACATGGTGCGTCCCAAATCGTATACTTGCCCAATATTCTACTCCAGTCCATAGAAATGGAACGTTGCACACTTCGTGTGCTCAAAACTCGCAGCTTTGCTTACGTAGCAGAAAAGGGGCGGGGCTACCAAGCACTACACAACAAATTTCGCAAAACAATTCTGCCAAAGCAGTGAAGTGCGTTCGATGTCATTTGTCATCGACTGGAAAATGGTGTAGACTTCCAGTTAGTAAAATTCATTAGTGTTGCATTTGCTACATGCAAATGACCTGACACTGAGTGTGTTCATTGCTAGCTAGCTAGTTTATCAGTGTTCTGTTCAATAGTAACAAGCTAGCTAGCGTAACTGCCGCACCGAAGAGTGTTAAGTTGAAAAATAGCTAACGTAGTAAACAACACAATTTATAAAATCTGCTTTTAGCTCGGACACAAAGTTTGTAAACGTCATAGTTTCCTCAAACTCCGCCCATTGATTTGACAGGAAGCCTGTTTGCTAACGAGATCTCCGTTATGAGGAGATTGCACCGCCGTAAGAGCGCGAGGAGGAAAGATTCTGCCCCGCTAAGCAGAAAGTTCAACTCCCAGCAGTTACCCAGATCCACGAGCAAGCACCTTAACAATCCGCAGTTCATCTGTATCAGATCGTCCTCGTCTACTGCGTGAACGAGGCGCCGTCTGCCAGGTTTTGACAAATCCCCCTTTATTTCACCTCTTCGCTTTGTGTTCTGACCACCACGGGCGGGTCACACTCTGCTGAACACCGTCGGCCCAATTACCAGACTTTGAGCCGCGGCCAACAGGTTTTTGAAAACACTTACTCGAGCAGTTAGGAGCGGCGGAGGTCAGTTTTTCCGAGTTCTCCCCTTTCTCCGCTCTCTTCACTACATTTCCTCTCCTAATAGGTGTGTAAGTCGAGTCAGCTGTTACAGGTGACGGGGTCGTTCCCAACTTCTTTTTTCCTTTCCCCCTCCTTTCATTAAAACCAGCTTTTCTTCCTTTCCTGGGCGAAACACTATAGTTTGTCGTCGGCGGGTTTGTTTTGGCCGAGCCGAGGCGTTAATTTGAAGCTGGCTCTCTCGTAAAGAAATCAAAGTCAGAGCCGATCGGCGCTGGCCGACATTTTTGCGGCCTTGTCGGGCGCATTTTGTTGAAGAGAATAGCAAATGACACGCAGCAGCGATGTGTTCTTTTCCTGCTTCTGTGCAGCTGTTGCAACATCTGGAAGTGGTTGAGGGGAGAAAATGCTTGAAAATACATTTGGAGCTACAAGTGGAAAACAGTTCCAACAGAATCGCCCCCCCCCCTCTCCTCTCTTCTTCTCTTCTCCCTCTCTCTCTCTCTCTCTCTCTCTCTCCATCTTCTCCTTTTCCGTTCCCTCTCAAAGCACATAGGTCTAAATTAAGTCAGGACCTCAGCCTCGTCGGGCCTCCAGCCTGTGGCGTTGCTGCTCAGGTATTGAATTATGATCCCGACGTCTGCTAATAGTTCACGTGGTGAATTAGAGCGCTGGCTCTCCTCAGGGTCTGGCTCCCTGAATAAGATAACATGTGACATGTAACGTGTATCCCGCAGGCCGCGATCGCCACGTTAATTACTCCAACACATTTAACACACAACTCTATCAGAGGATGACATCAGGAACAGAAAACATTCAGTTTCGTTCATCTGGAGTCAGGTTCCTTATGTACAAACCAACAGAGTGAGTAAACAATGTGTTTCGACTTAGCTGTGAAAGAAGAGCGGTTATGGAACAACAGAGTTTAAAAGATATAAACGTTATAAGATTCTAATGTGTATATATATATTTTTTTTATTGATCCTTTTTAGACGACTTCTTTCTGGCTGGACAATTCAGAAGAAAGAAATTTTTTCTTGGTACGTAGCTGTGTTTGTGTAGACGTGTCACGGTAATGCGACACGCCTCCATGCCGGAACACTCGGTTGGCGGATTTTTACTAGCTGCAGTTTTTTTAGCATGCACGTGTGACTTTTCCGAATCCGGAACATGCAGGTGTGTGGGAATGCTGACCAAAATAAAGTCAGAAAGTTTGGACAATACCAAGAATACATCATCTGCGCAAGTGGAGAAACATATTGAGAGAAAATGAACACGCTAGCCAAACGAAATGTGGCTGAAATGAGAGAAAGTTTCCCTAAGACTTCTAAAGTTCTAAACTAGCTCGGCGTATGTGACAGTAGATCTCACTATGTGACAGGAGATCGGCATACGTGAAGGCAGATCACCGTTACGTGAAAGTAGATCGGCGTACCTGAAAGCAGATCTCTGTATGTGAAAGCAGATCACTGTACATGAAAGATCACTGTATGTGAACCTCGATCGGCGTACATGAAAAAAGATCGCTGTACGTAAGGTAGTTCGGCGTATGTGAAAGTAGATCACCGTATGTGAAAGTACACCATCATACACAAAAGCACATCATCATATGTGAAAGTAGATCACTGTACGTTAATGTAGATCACCGTACGTGAAATTGGATCACTGTATATGAAAGTACGTCATACACAAAAGTAGATCACTGTACATGAAAGTAGATCACTGTACTTAAAAGTAGATCACCGTATGTGAAAGTACATCATCGTACGTGAAAGTAGATCACTGTATGTGAAAGTAGCTCAGTCAGTTGTTCTTTCTGTTGTTGTTGTTTTTGTTATTAAAATCAGTTTCCAGGCAACGCAAACACGAGAGTTGGGCAGCACACCGCAGCTTTTACCTACCTGGTGGGCTCGCTAATAAATTTATGACTTGAGGCATTAAAATTTAAGATGGAGTTTAGATTTTTAGCACATAGGAAACGTGGGGCTCATGGGGGAAGAGGGTACAGAGAGCAAGAGCACATGGACGTGTAGATCTGCATCTGTTTTGATGTTTCCTGTTAAATACAGTCTCGACTTCCTCCCCACCCCTCTCCTGCGCCCCTCGTGCTGCCTCGCAGCTAGCGAGGCGTATCCGTAGCCGAGAAGACGACCCGCTCTTATCACTGCTCGGCTTTATTAATACCCACCGAACGCCCAACAGACAGGATGAGAGATTTCTCCTCTTCCCTTTTTGCTTCACCCACAGAAATTTAAAAAATAAAAAGCGTTAGTGCTCTCTACCTAAATGTCCACTCTTCATTTCTGAGTGAATGAGGCCAAGGCCATCTCTGCTGTTTTTTATTTTTTTTCCTTGCATTTGCCGCTTTTTCCCCCTCCCTTCTCCCTTCTGCCTGCTCCCCCGCCTTTTTCCGGGCCTCATTCTTAATTCAGTGTGGGGAATAAGAGTGCGCAGTGTGCTCTTATTGATTTGTGTTTTAAAGGCGAGTCTGTGGGGGCGTTAAATGTTTTAGGGGGCGGAAGGCTGCTTTATTGGGTGGCTTTCACTCGCACGTCATGTTTAATTAGAGCGTCGCAGCCTGTCGGAGTCCTGGCCGTCTGGAAACAGTGCAAGATGGTAACGGGTGGAGAGATCTCCCCTCCCCTTAGTCGGGATGGTGAAGCCAGGGAAGAGTTGGGAGGTTGTGCTGCATTAAGCGTTCGTTCCTCTGGCACTTCAGTGGCTTTCTGGAGCTCCTGGGATTCAAATTTCCGGTCAGTTCATGAACACTTCTCAACGGACAGCTGGATTATTAGATGTTAAACTGTATCCATCTAAACGATCTGATATTAAGAGTAAGCTTCTGTCAGTGATTTATCCCGGTCAGGGTCCCGTTGGATTTAGTGACTATCCCGGGAAGGCTGTGCCTGAGGTTGGAATACATGCTAAATGTCCTTCATGAGACGCTACACACACACACACACACACACACACACACAGAGAGATCTCAGTTTAATGTAGACAATCAACATGTTTTTGGGATGTGGGAGGAAACCAGACAACCCTGAAGAAACCCACATGGGGCTGGGTGATGATGATAATAATAATAATAATAATAATAATAATAATAATGTAAGTTGCTTTTTTTTATTAAATAGTGTTTTATTAATACTCTTATTAATACACTTTAGTTTTAAAGATTTTTTTTAGAAATATTTATCTACTTTTTAAATATAGAAGTAGAAGTAAAGAAGTAGATTGATTTATTAGTGTTTATTTCTAAAAATAAAATAGAATTTGTATTTTTCATACAAAATTTGTCAAAATAATATTAAAGATTTGCATAATAATAATATTGTAAGTTGCTGTTCTTTTTATTATATAGTGTTTTAGTAATTAAAAAATATTTTATCACAAGCTAACAAGCATTCATTACAAATTTTATGCACGTTTTTAATTTTTTAGTTAAAATATTTATTTTTAGAAATAATTGTATACCTTTTGAATATAAGAAATAAATTGATTTATTATTTCTAAAACTAAATTCATTTTTCTATTTGTCAAAATACTACTATTAAAGATTTTTATAGTAATAAAAATAGTTATAAATTGATTATTTTCTATTAATTATTTTTATTACATAGGTTTTTATTAATAAAGTTTATTTTCTATTACAAGATAAATTAAGCAGTCTTATTACAAATAATATTTAAATTTTCTAAATTTAAATATTTAAAATTAAGATTTATTTATTTTTTTTAGAAATATTTTTATTAATTTACTTTTTAAATAATAAATTGATTTAGTAGTTTGCTTATTTCTAAAAATAAATTAAAATTTCTATTTTTATTTGTCAAAATAATAATATTAAAGATTAGCATAATAATAATAATAATAATAATAATAATAATAATAATAATAAATAACCCATGCCTTCCAGTTGCTTTCTGTTATAGCACTGAGAAACTGTGCATGTGTGTGTGTGTTTGTGTTGTCGTGTGTGATCACGTGACCCTCATCCCATGCTGAGACACACCGTCTCCTCGGCATCTGCATTTACGATGAATCATGTTTGCACAGGGCCGAGGCGAAGACACTCAGCACAGTGACAGCAGCCAATCCCTTCCCGTCCCTGCCAGGTCCCGCTGCTGCTCCTGCCACGCCAGCCAGCGCTAGAAAATGTTTCTTACCCCCCCTTAAAAGCAAAAAAACACCCTTGATCCTTTTTACAGCGAGTCCTTTTGTCCATTGTGTGCTTTTTCTTTTTTTTTTTTGTTTAAGTTTATCGTCCATAAAGTCTCCGAAGCACACAAGGTCATTTGATTTCTGTTTGATTTCCAGCCTTGGAACACAATCCGCCCTTTATCAGCTACTTTGCATGGAAGAACAGTTACTTGAAATGTTTACGTAAAGCACAGGAGCATTAAGTGGTGAACGGCTTTTGAGAGCTCGTTCTTCAGATAAAATCCCCAGCCACGTGAGCGAAGGGGAAGGGAAGGGAAGAAGAAGAAGAAGAAGAAAGGAGGGAAAAAAACTACGGCTAACGAGATCCAGTAGTTCTAAGGCGACTCCGGTTTGCATGAGAATGGGATCGGTCCTATGCAAAACACCGTTTTACCTGTCCTCTCAGTCTGGCTGCTCGGCCCTCTTCTCCGTGTGTGTGTGTGTGTGTGTGTGTGTGAGAGAGAGAACTCGTTCAGTGAAAGAGCCTCTCTGACACAACACACAGCCTCCTCATCTTTGTAGCCGAACAGAGCTCCATTCACGGGCTCCCTGAATGAGCAGCATATCTCGCCACAAGACGCTCACAAAGACTCCGATTTCGTTCCTTTGCCGTTTAACCTTCGCTTTCTGAGCGCTCTCATTCTCCTCTCTGTGAAATCATCAAGGTTAATGACTGCCAGCTCTTCACAGACGACGGCCTCGCCGCCACGAAGCCCAGGGAACCTTGTTATTCAGGAGCTCTCCTACTAGCTCAGACACTTTTTCAAGGCCAATTCGATCCCAGTGCTCTCGTGTCTCTTTCTCTCTCTCACTCTCTCTCTCCCCCTCTCTCTCTCTCTCTCTCTCTCTCTCTCTCGCTCTACTTTTGCTAATAACAGACAAACCATTTCCATGCCACACAACACACCGGGTTTAATTACAGCATTCGTATCTTCCTTGTTTAAATGTACAGCCTCGCACAGTCCTTCTTTCTTCCTGCTTTCTTTTTTCCATCACTATCTCCGGCAGCTGTTTTTCCTGTTACTCCACCGGGAAAACAAGAGATTTGCTGCTTGTAGTAGCGTGTGACAGCTGCTGGATTCATCATACTAATTCTAAACTCCATCTTTTTCATTATCTTTAGGTTCACCGCCAAAACACACCCCCTTCCCTAAAACACCCCCCCCCCATCTTCCACCGAGGATCTAGTGAAACTTGTAAAGCTAGTCCAAAAGTACTAGTTAGGGTCGGGCGTTATGATGCAATATTCAAAGACGTTTCTATTGTACACAAAGTTTGCTAACATAATTTCGGCAAAAATAAATACGTTGTATTTTAACAGTAACTATAAAAAACTGTGTTTAAATTTAAGAAAAAATATATTTAATATCCATGTAATAATAAAGAATTTAAAAACGAAGGAGAATTCAACAAGTTCTGGTAATTTTTTTTAATGGTTATGTATTTACACTAAAATTATTATAAACGATTTAATAGTAAAAGCTTTCAAACCGAATCAAGTGTTTTAAAAAATGAGGAAAAATATATATATTTAAGTTTGAAAAAGATTTCACGATATATATCAGACAGGTATATCACGATATTGTATAATATTTTATTGCAATTTTATTGCTGATATTTAAGTAAAAAAGATTCCCAAGCGCTGGAATCGTCCTCCGAATGTGTTGGTGGTATTAGGATGTTACATAAAAGGGAAAAATAAACATGAAGCAATAAAAAAATAAAAATATAAAAAACATACAGGTTCTACAAGAAGAAGCTGAAAATTAATTAAATAAATAAGTAAATAAATAGAAAAACAGAGGTTTTAAAGTATGTTGTAATCTGCAACAAATAGGTAAAATGTTCTAAAAAGTTTTATTTATTTATTTATTATATTTTTATTTATTTATTTTTGGAAAAATGTTTCTGAAAAAATTCTACTCCGCTAAATCCGACTGTTTGAGAAACACAGACTTTTTCCTATTTCAATAGTTTTAATAACTGAGGCTATTTGTCTGCTCCTTGGTGTTGTATTCCCACCGTCGGGTCTCAGCGTCACGTACTAAACTAAAAAAGCCTCCATGCGTAATTCTAGACTAGCAGGAATGTAAAGATCTGTAATGTGTACACTTCAGGAATTTCCTTTATGTAATTTAGTCAGATTTCTTTTCTGATTAAACAAAAGTCGTGCGGGTTTAAATGCCGGCTAGTTAAATGCCACGTGTTGGACTGCACCATGTTCAAACGGCTCATATTAATCACGCAATTATACTCTCAAACTCGAAACGTCCGATTTAATTAGATGTTCATCATCATAACGGCGCTGAGTAGACACAAACCGGTGCTTGGGACTAGCAGGGGGCTTATAGGCTAACGCTTGATATTGTTCTTTATTTAAAGGACTGCTTCTACAATCTCAGCACGTTTTCCTAAGCCATGCTGGTTGAAAATATATTAAGATAAGGCTTGATATCTATCATTAAATAGTATTGTTTAGTACTAGTATGAGGATTTGAGCCCGAGTATCCTCGGCCCTCCTCACCGGTGTCCAGACGTCCAGTCCCTTCCATTTAGCAGCATTTTCCTTCATCATTTCTTGCTGTAATATTTGTGAACTGGACACTAGACTTGAGAGTGGAGAAGAAACTGCACATGATCGTGCTAGAACAATCCTGGAGAGGATGGAATGCATATAAAATATTTTCTTCACACTTTATTGCCTCTCCTTTGCATGCCTTGCTTTATATGCCGTTATTGCTTCTTTTGTTTATACGCCAACTTCTTTCCTCCTCAATAAAGCGCACAAACTTTTTTTTTTTTTTTTTTCCCTAAGTAGTCCAAGGACAAATTTTTTACCCCAGTTCTGACGCTGAAACCGTGAGTATCGGCAGTTATTGATTAGGAGGCTGCTCTCTGTTGGTATAGTAGCTTGGGTAGCTACTCAGTATCTCGCGTGTCTCCGCTAGATCTCAGCTTTGCTCTTCAGGAATCCTACCACGGATGGCTTTAGCATTCAAGCATTAAATCTCTCGGCAAAGCTTTCCTTTCTGCTCTTGCGTCCCACAGGAACCCTCTTAGTTCCAGCATTTCTGTCCAGGTTTATTTTTCCAGAACAAGGATAGAACCGTTTTGTACTTAGGAGTGAGACTGTTCACATTTGTACCATTTAGATGTGGTAGCTTAGTGGTGAAGGTGCTGGGATACTGATCGGAAGGTTGTGAGTTTGATTCCCAGGTCCACCATGCTGCCACTGCTGGGCCTTTGAGCAAGGCTCTTAATGCTCAGTTGCATGAAATATGAGATCAAAATGTAAGTCGCTCTGGATAAGGGCGTCTGCCGAGCAATGTGAATGTACGAGATTAGAGCACATCATTTGAAGACAATTTCAGAGTCAAACACCGATTTGAAACACAACGTCCAGACCACAGAGTAACAGCCTGGTCAGTGGCCATGGTAGATTGACGCCGTTTTTGAAGGAAACAGCAGGGTGTTTCATTTGGTCAGGAGGCCAAAACAACATTTTCACAAATATTCAGGCCCTTCGCATTGCTCTCTAGTAGGTTTCCTGACCAATTTACCATTAAGGCCCTTGTCCATGCTTGTCAGTCCTTCTTATCCGAAATAACGTGAAGTCTTCAAAGTGCTTGCGCCTCAAACCCCTTTATGGTGATTCCAGTTTTTATGTTTCATGTTAACCATCTCGGGCCACTATGCGCCTGCCATGACGGTCTTTATAGGCTTTCTAATGCCTTTCTAAGCGATGTCAGTCAGGGAGGTAAGCACAGACACTTGGCTGAACTTGAGCTCAGCTCGTTGTGGTTATTAATAGTGACCTGAACTTTCAGGAGCCCCAGAAAATGAGCTCCAGATGTGAGCAAGTGGGAATCTGTGTGAACTTGAGCAGCTCCAGTAGAGAGAAAGGAAAGATTGATGTCCTTTTTCTTCTTCTCTAAAGGGTGACCCTGAAAGGAGGTGGGGTTGGAGTGTGTGTGTGGGGGGGGTTGTTCAGAGGGAGGTAAGATGGTCTCATTGGTTAGAGGGTTTGCTTTTCTTTCCTCCTTCAGCTCCCTTCCCCCTTTGCTTTAACGGTTTGTCTGCGTTTGTTGTGGCAGTACTCGGTGGTTCCTGACAGTGATGTAGTACGTATCCTCTTGTGTTTTTTGTTTAGGAAAGCTGACTTTTAGCTGTTGAATTGATTTAGATGGTGTAATTAAATTGCAGAGCTTTAGCCGATTGATGGAGCTTTTTTGTAAAATCCTACAAATGATGCCCAGTACAGTTTTGTTGTAGGTGTTAAAGCAACTCTGGAATTGCTCTTGCAGAGCTTCCTCCTCTTTTTTTTTTTTGGAGCACGTTGACAGTTAACGTGACAGGTGCTTTTCAGGAGAACATTTTATCAACTCATCAGATGCTTCACGGTGACGCTCCTCGGCTCGAGGTGACGGTCGACCTGGGCTCAGAACGTACAACGTGACTACAAACACACAGGATCTCGTTATGCTGCATATCTGTTCACGTTCAAAAAATGTTCATGTTGTGCTTTCATTTATTTCGATCTGGCAGGTGTATAGCACACCCCAAACACTGTTAGCTGCACTTCAGCAAACCGTCAGGCTAGCTTCCTGTTTCAAAAGGAAGTGCGTCAGCATACGGAATCAGCAGACGACCGTCGAGCACATCATAGAGACTTTTTTACGATTGTTGTTATCCGTAACTGATTGTAAAGCGTGATTCATTTGATTCATTTTATGGTGGAACTTTTCATTTTGTTGCTCACTTATCCATCCATCATGTCCATGACATGACATTGAACCTTTCTCATATTTCATTTCAGAATTCATTTAAAAGAAAATAATCATCTAGAATGTTGTTGAATTGCAGGGTCTGTAGTTTAAGGTGACTGTATAGTTGTAATGATTATATAATAAGCATTTCTTTACCGGTGACGTCAACAGGAGTAAAACCGCTCTGGTGTTTTGTCAACAGTTCTTTTGTTTGCCCATAGACGTCTTAAATTCCCATTAAAACTGTAATTAACAGCTGGCCATACTGGCTCCGAAACGACCCTTTATGTAATTCAACCTTCTCTCTATGGCAGTGAAATTAAGGCACTTTACAGACAAGTCAATATTCAACATTCTATTTTAGTTATTGATCTCAAACTAGTGATGCAAGAGTCAGAGGTATGTTTGAAGCCTGGGAGCCTTCCCAATTTGGTCATTAGGCAATTCCCGTCCACTCTGCTATCACAGCTACCATCCAGGAAGGTGAAGGCTATCATCTGATTCCTCCAAGACACGTAAAGCCAGTTATCAACTGCTTTGTTATATAGAAGAGGAAGCTGCTTTCCAGCCTTTTCCACATTCACGAGCTGACAGAAGCCTGCAAGTGCCTCGTCTTTGTCCGACTGACCAAGGAATCACGTCTGACCGTATATGGCTGTATAAGGCTCCTGATTCTAGTGACTCTTCGGTTGCAACACTTGGGAATGTAGAATTGAAGAGTTTATATATGAGACACAATCAAATCAAGTCATATCTCATGACAGAAATTGGACATTACATGGTTTGAGTGTGGAGGAGGTGGACGACTCTAGGCAGAACAATGGGAAGACAAACTGAGTATCACTGGGGGGGTGGGGGGGGGTTAGTTGGTTGTTGTTATAGAACTAAACAGAAGAGGTTTAGAAGAGCATTCTGTGTTCTTTCGGTTGCTCCCTGTACGGGGTCGCCACAGTGGATCATTTGGCCCGCTTGTTTCGATTTGGCACCGGTTTTACGCCTGATGCAACCCTCCGATTTAATTCGGGATTGGGACCGGCACTGAGAGTTAACTCTTCAGTGGCAGGGTTAGCACCCTGCCTGGGAATCAAACCCGGGCCATGGCAATGAGAGTGTGGGATCCTGCAGCTGGACCTCCAGGAGGCCAAGAGATGCATCTTCTCTTGTCTGTGGTGTAGTAGTGCCCAGCTCCTGGGGAAGTACATCTTAATGGCCTAGTTCTAGGTGCCAGGGCTACCAGTCTCCCCAGTATCTGGTAATTCTCTCATCTCGAATGTTTGCTTCCTAAACTATTGCTGCTTCTTTCTCATCAGCAGATTGTCTGAGAAAATATGTTTACAAGCCAGAACCCCACCATTCTTCTGTGGGTTCTTTTGCCACACAATGACATCATTCAGTTGCCTTGCTTTTTGGCAACAATCGGGCCATAATAACCAGCGGGACGGCCCTCGTCTAGACGGGCATTCTCTGGGCAAAACGGTGAGAGAGAGGCTACGGTGTAATTCTGTCACAGGCCAGTTGTGCTGCTTGTTAATGAGTAGACTGGCGCTGACCTGTGCCCCTTTGCCCAGTCCGAATGCCCACAGTCCAGCTGGCACCCAGCCACAGCTCTTCACAGAGTTCTTCCCTAAGTTCCTCATTGTTCTCAGGCAGTCAGTCGGCAAGCCGCAACACGTTAGCCTGACAAATCAGAATTTGCTCGAGGAAGCCGATCTATTGTAGAACATGTTTTGTTTCAGGACCTTTGGCCAAAAGAACAGCTGTATGGGGGCTCTTTCGTCATCAGACGCTCATTGGTCGTCATGTGCCTGGACACGCACCAGCAACTCACTTGTTACTAGATGTTTTGTTGTCCCCAAATCTGTTTTGTCTACAGTTTTTATCTGTTACGGACCAGCTTTGAAAAAAAATATATATATATATGTATTGTAGAGCGGTTTTTTCTGGTGTCCTTGTTTTGTATCTGCAGTCCAAAAGCCTGTGAGGAGACGTAAAATTGGTGGAATTGCCATGGTAACCATAATACTGTAGCTGTCCATAAAACACTGTGTAAATGTAAAAATGAGTCAAACAGAGAAGGAAGGTCGTAAAAGTGCCAGAGTTTCGCAGTTCAGGAATGCATTTGCTCTGTGCCTACACTGATTGTTCGGGAGAGCGAGAGAAAGAGAGAGAGAGACTCTTGATCTTCTTCTGCTTTCCTCCCGAGCGTTTATCGTTCCGCTGTCTAAAACTCCCATTACCTTGACAGTGATGTCCTTTGATGTTTATACAAATAACGAAAAATGACGTTGTAGGATACTAAACCGTCCTATCTCATGTTCTGTTTTCTTTGGCTCCCTTCTTCAGGTCTAATCTTACTTTCTCAGGAGCAGGCGTCAGTGCTCGGGTACGAACAGGGTGCCGGTTTCTGATTCTAAAAAAGAAAAAAAGGATCTCAAGTATTTCACGAAGATAAATCTCGCGTGGGAGAATAAGGACCCGGGAAAAAAACACACCAACGATGGTGTGCGTTTTTCATAAAAGTGTTCCTGTGGAGGACTGAGTGTTAGCTTGGTTACATTGTGGTGGCTACGTATCAGGAACGCTTCAGATCGGTTTGGACGTTTAAATATAGACGCCCCAAGGGTTTTTATTTTTATTTTTTTGTTTTTATTTAAAGCTAGGATTTAAATGGAAGGCATAAATCCAAAGTGGATTAGAAATAAAATGTAGAATTGTTTCTGGTGATGATTTCCAGACACAGCAACTTATGATCGATTCGCTCGGATAAGCGATAGCTATAAATCTACATAAACCTTATTTTAATAGTTCTTCTGAAGTTATGGCTACGACATGTTTATAAGCTCAACATTGTTTCTATTAATTCTGCATCTAATACCGTAGCACTGTTACAACACCAGAGGTCACAGTCTGCACTAGCCAAAGCTCCGGATCACAAGGACCGACGCTCGTTATAGGCTACATGGCTCCGTAGTTACATTATAACGGATAAAAAGAGTTCGTTAGTAGATTAGATACGGCTGTAATAGGAGGTGAAAGAGGCTACAGAAGTCGGGCATTTTAGTCGACTTTGGAGCTCTGATTAAAGTTGCCGACTTTTTAGAGACATTGTTTATTCAATTAGATGTTTGATGTACTGAAGATACGTTGAAGCTGTAGTACAATTACGGTGGCTGAGTAGCACAAAACAAAATAACAAATCCAAAAACACAAGGACAATTCAGACAAAGCAGAAAGGATGGGTATAGTTTGCGAATGGAATTCTTACTGCTGATTGGACGAGACATCGGTCACTCAGGATATACAGGAAGTCCAGCAGGCTGCAGCAGTAGAAAGTGGATTGGTGTGTGTATGAACACAGCTCTGCTCTTATAACGCTCCTTACATCCTTTAATCTGGAATAGTTTGGTCTTCGAAACATACCTGTGTTCTTCAGGTGTGTTTTT
Source organism: Hemibagrus wyckioides (assembly GCF_019097595.1). Classification (NCBI taxonomy): domain Eukaryota; kingdom Metazoa; phylum Chordata; class Actinopteri; order Siluriformes; family Bagridae; genus Hemibagrus; species Hemibagrus wyckioides. Next base: position 4,839,564 of record NC_080729.1, read on the forward strand.
AGAGATCACAAACTAATCTTTACGCCATGATACGCTATCAGTATATCCAAAATCACGCCATGTGAACGTCCTTTCTCGAAGTAGAAGTTTTATAAATATAAATCTGTTTATTTACTTTAAAAGATTTAAAGTTGCACTATCAATATAAAAATGGTTTAAAGTGAACGCAGAACTCCACACATGTACAAGAAATAAAGTTAGATACACAATTTCCTGCTTCCCATACATCCTGAGTGACAGATGTCTCGTCCAATCAGAGGTAAGGATTCCATTCGCAAAACTTTTCCGCTATGTCTTAATATTCTTTGTGTTTTCGGATTTTTTTTTTTTTTTTTTTTTTGCACTTCTCGGTCACCGTATACAATAATTTGTCTAAAATATTGAAACTAAGTTTATGTATTTAAACTACATTTACTGTTTATTTATTTAGTTGTATTACAAGTGAATCATGAAGCCAGTGAATCAAACCGAATTACGACTCGTGTCGTTCCAATACAAATGAACTTTTAAGCAGTTTCTTTTTTTCCACCTCATCTCTGTAAAAGGAAAATACAACGTAATCCTTCCAAAACACGTCCTCCAAGTCTGACGAGGGAATCCATGGCATGGACACGGGTAATAACTGTACCCTATCTCCAAATGTAGCTACACTAGTATTTAATCAACTTTTGTTCAGCTAAACCTAGACAAAATGCAAGATATATATATACATATATACGATTTTTTTAATTGAAATGTGTTTAGTGTCTTTATCTCCCAGCTCGCAGGCCTCCTCCGTCTTCTCCGAGGTGAAAGATACAGAAGTCGGAGTGTTGAGATAAACCCTTTATTAAATGACCGCAGTCGCCGCCGTACTCCAGGCTTTTTTCTACCCCCCCTCTTCTTCTTCTTCTTCTTCTTCTTCTTCTTCTTCTTCTTCTTCACACCAAGTGTAATGGCTGCTCGCCTTTAACGACACAAATCGGCCATTGTCTCCACTGGAGTGCCAGCGTGTAATTACATAAAAAGTGGGACTCGGCTCCAGTGAATGGAGTTCCGTGGAATTCCATCAATAACCCGGCCTTCCCTCCCCAGCTGCACTAAAAAGCCGTCGCTGATGTTTCTCTTGTTGTGGAAACAAAGCCGTACACAATGGAGTGTTGTTGCAACGTTGCGTGTTACTCCGTGCATGCTACCATGTGATTTCAGTTGCAGCGGGAGGAGGAGGACGAGGAGGAGGAGGGAGCAAGGCCAAGTAGGTTCTTCTACTAAGCACCATAGAGTTGAACTGTGGTAGAAACACAACGTTCGGGTATAAATAGAAAAAACGAAAAATCATTATCAAAAAAAAAAAAAAAAGAAAGCATGTCCTCCTTTCGAGGAAAAACAAAAACGAAGGATATGGGAAAGCAGTGACCGGTTAACGAGGCTTGGCTGATATCCTGCCCGTAATAAATACTTAAAACCCTCCCGGGCCGATCGCGCGGCGAGATTTCTACATTATTAACGTAACGAGAGGTGAGGCGCTCCAGAAAGACGAGACAAAAAGACTTTCTGTAGCTTTTTCCTTTCATCACAGAGAGGCCCACACAGGGTGGGCACGCCTTACAAGATCAACCCAGAACTTCAAAAGGCGTCAGAGTCAGCGTCGGCTGACGAGTCCTCCTGAATCATAACTGTTGGAGATGAGCTCCGGCCAAGGGGAATCACTCGCAGCTTTCCTTTGAAGCTTGCTTACTTTGCGAAATTTTAACCCCGACGCTTGATTGCGGAGTTCATGGCGCATCAGGTGTTGTATAGGATATGATAAATACCACAGAAATATAATTAAAGACTTTGTAGAAGTGATATAACTGGAGTTTGGTTGTGTCCATATTCAGCATTGAGCACTGATCTTTGTCATGTTCCCCTCCATAGTGGTGCTTCATATGAAGCTCATGAGAACGATTTAAAGATTTGTAGTGTTTTAGAAATATTTCTGTTTTTATCTAGCGTGCTAGCGGCAATATATTCATAGAAAACTTCCAAAAAAGACAAATCTTTAAAGTAAACGCTGATATCAAACCCATTTCTGCTCTCTGAGACGCCCTAAGACAAGTGCTTGTTCATCATCTCAGATTTGAGCTTCATCCAGTAAAATTCTGCGTACAGTTATCCAACAGAGGGGAAAAACACACGTCTAAAACACACCCAAAGCCAACAGGGTCATTTTCTATCAGACTCCGACTTTTCTACCAATCGAAAACGTCCAATAAGTACCGTCCCTGAATCCATTTTTCTCTCTCGGATGAAGTCAATATCACTTTCGTATAGTGGAAAACTTCCTCACTCGCACTGGAGACTCCTTCCACGCATGTTACAACGCGGACATTTTCTCTCCGGATGACTTCATGAAATTGTAGATCTGTGTATAATTACCTAGCATGTCTACCGCTATAAGTCCCTGTCAGCGTGATGTTGCCGTGGAAACTGTTTTTTAACGTCTTTTAAAAGAAAGAGTGTGTTTGTCAAAATGACCCAGAGCGAATGGAACACGCAGCAGAACTTTCCCCACAGCGAGAGCCTCGCATATCCTCAGTCGGAGTGCGTAGCCACCTCGCGTCCCGCTCGGAATACTTTTATTAGCCGTCTCCAGCTGAGCGGCGTTATTAATGGACGTTAGTTCATACCAGGCTTTATTGCTGGTGCAGCGCTTTAAACCCTCGCAGGCATTTCCCACCGCCTCACTGTCCCAGATAACTGGAGCGGCAGCATCGGCGAGCGTGTCCGTGTAGCTCTGCCCATGGTACAACCACGCTTTAAGAGCTTCCAAGATGGCGGATCTACCTCGAGCCCACACGCTTCCTATACATCCTTTCATAACGGATCCATCCCCTTTTTTTTTTTTTTGCTTTTTTTTTTTTTTTTGCTCTTGGCCTTTCCCACGCTCATGGGGAAAAAATGTTTTTGTTTATTCCTTATTTATTCTTTAAATCAGTTCTCACACATGCCTGCTAGCACGTGTGCACATTCAAGGCGTGATTAGCCAGATGAAATGTTCGCCTCAGACATGCAATGGGAATCTTTCTTCCTTTCGTCTCTCTTTGAGAAAGTCGCGTTAGATTTTTTCCTCAGCACCCGATTTGGCTTTATTGTTTACGCTGCTTTCTCCATAAAGTTGACCACTTCGCCTGATCCGCCACCATGTGCTCAGAACGATCCCACGCTTCTTTTTTTTTTTTTTCGCTCCTATACAACATCTGGATGCTATTAATCCCAGAAGTCTGCTGTCTCGTGCTCCCTGCGTCCATTTTTTCCCTCCTTTTTTTTTATTTTAAAAGGCTGGTATTGCCGCGTTCGCCTCCTAATCTCCTTTTAGAGGCCCAGATTGCATTCCTGCGAGGGTGTAGACATTAATTCTGAGATGAGAGTCATGATTCTTCTCAGGCCTGGTTTTCTGGAGGAGAAAAAAAGAAAAACATGGAATGGGGGATGTATATAGCTTATCATACCTGAAAACATTTCTCTACCCATTGATCCTATCGCAAATCTCTATCCTCGCCGTTCGGCTCGGTAAATCTGAGGATGAAGAATTTTCTGCCGTTGCTGTGGAATCACTCATTTCGTAGCAGAACCGCAACGTTTAGCACGTGCTACCCTCGCGATGGTGGAGAAAAAATGTTATTTAATGTTTTTACTATGATATTAGAAGCCGTATTAAAGAAGACATCTCTTCTTTTTTTTTTTGACCTTTTCCGTACGTCAATCACGAACAGAAAGGCTTTTCACGTGGCTCCATCACTTCACTCCATATTTATGAAGCTAAACGACGATCCCGATAATCGAATATCTAGCGCAGATTCCCTCCAGGTCCGTTCTCTCGGCTTCTCTCATTTTAATGAGCGTTGAGAGTTTAGGGACTCATGGGGTGGGGGGAAAAAAGGCCTCATATCAAAAGTGGCTCTTAACCTTCCACTCGATTGGAGGAGTCGTTCTCATCAAGAGAATCTCGCACATCTCGTTCCCATTCCCGGACGTCAGACACGTCCCGATCTCCGGAGCCCGGTTTCAGGTGAGAGGCAGAACCTCGGAAAAGCGCTGGCGGATACCTCGGGTCACCTTGTAACGAGCCGGAGCCATTCCAGCAAAGTTGAGCAAAAAAAATAGGTCACGCCTGCTGCTTTTTTACGCCGAGGAAAGGCCTGTCAGGGAATCATCCGCAGATGAAACTCAGGAAAAAAAAAAACAACAACAACAAAACAAAAAAAGTCTCTCACCTGGAAAATAAAGCGGATCGATAGCGAGCGTCAGCGCTAAAGGCTGACTTTAATCCACACTTTGCCGGAGTCTTGTTCTCTGAACCTTGACAGCTCTCGTGTTGGATATGGATCTGTTATGGAGGGGAAGAAAGAAGGGGGAGGAAATGTTTACGTATACGATCAGTCAGAGGCTGTCAGGCTGTTTGTCTTGATGTGTTTTTTTTTTTTTTTGAAACGGCTATTATTCTGGAACTTTCTAAAGCCAGGAATTGTAGCGCAGGTAGAAATGCCTTGTCACGTCCATTTAAAACCCTGTTCTGTAGAAATGAAGCTGAAAGAAATATCACTTCCTACTTTATTCGTCCGCTCGTGAGCGCACACTTCGTTAACCGAAGCGTGTTTAGCTCCGCCCACTTGGTGCGATCACTTTATATCGCACTTGAGGAAAAACCTTGAAAAATAGAATAAAATGAAACAAAAAAAATAAAAAATCGCTTCAGTGGTGTCAGCGATGCACTTGCAAACATGCATTGTAATTTTTTTTGTTTTGTTTTTTAATCCTAGTGACATGCAGTGCAAACTTCAGCTAGCTTCTGCCTCGTGATCGACCACGGAGGAGAGAATTTTGGTTACACCAAAAAAAACAAAAAACCAACCCACGCTGCACTGTGGTTTCATATCCGAGACGCTGCGAGATAAAAAAAAAAAAATGTCGTCTTTTGTGGTGTTTGTGGCGTGTGCCATGGCACACTGAACTCGTCCCTCAGTATCCTGCGTCCCCCACGTCGCCGATCATGGTACGGTCGGAAGCGCTAGCTGTTATCAGTCGGGTCGTACTAAGCAAGCAGAAACGGGGGAGCGAATCCCACAGAGCGCACCTCAGTCAGGAAGCATTTAAAAAAAAGAGTGATATTCGAGAGCCGTAGGCGGCTCTACGCGGTAGACAGCGCCTTCGGCTTCGAGTACGCGGCACAGACGGGCGTGGGCACGCGTCCCACTTTCTGCCCTCTGCCACACAAAAGCGTCACAGAGATAAAGATCATTGTGTCGGGGTAGACGTGCCCGTGTCGTTCGGCTTATGTCATGCAACAATACACGCTCGTCACGCCAAACAATCAGCCGTCTGTCTGTCTGCATACCCACCTAATACCAGCGTCCTGGAAAACACGCTCTGCCTTCACTTATTATTCTGAATCATAATTAATGAACCTGAAAAGAATCGGATCTGGGGCTAAGGCTAAAATCCTGACACATCTCTACCCAATAACCCCAATCCACCCCACCCTCCTCCTCTTCCTCCTCCTCAGAGTAGCTGTAAATCAGCTGGGGTTGTTTGTCAGATATAATGCTTCTTTTGTTCTCGACTTCGTTCCTTTCAAGGTGAATTGCGTGGCTGTGTTTTATTTCCAATGCCCTGTGTTGTGTTTTATTTTATTTATTTTTTTGGTAGTTATTTTATTTTAATTTTTTGTCCTTTTTACGTACAGCAAGTTGAGTTTTTTTTTTTCCCTGATTGCATTTAATTCACAAGCTTTTAAATTTTTTTATCATTATTATTATTGTGGATGGTGTTTATTATATTTATTTTTTTTTGTCTTTTTTGAGTACAGCAAGTTCAGAATTTTTTTTCTGCTCATGTTTTTGATTCACAAGCTTTTTTTAAAGTTATTTTTTATTTATTTATTTTTGGGGGGTATGGTTTTTATTTTATTTATTTATTTATTTATTTCCTTTTTTAAGTGCTGCAAGTTCAGTTTTTTTCTGCTTATGTTTTTGACGTAAGCAATGTTTTCACAAGATTTTTTATTATTATTTTTTTGGGATGGTTTTTATTTTTTTATCCTTTTTAAGTACTGTTCGTTTTTTTTCTGATTACGTTTTTTATTCACAGTTTTTAAATTATTTTATTTTATTAAGTAACCTGCTCATCACCGGTTTTCCGATTATGTAAAAAAAAATCAACAACGATCACTTGTGCTAATAAATCATCAAGTTTAAGATGCAAGCAAAAATTCTCTCTCTCTTTCTCTCTCTCTCTCTCTCTCACACACTCTCTCCCCTGACACCCCCCTCCCCCTCCTTTGCTACCGTCAGCTCCTCCATAAGACGAGGAGATTGGGCGCCGGCGCCTGCTGCACTCCTCCTCATCCCTCATGCGCTGTGTAATTTCTCTTAATTAGACATGGCATAGCTCACTGAGCATTCGAGGAATGCGGAGGCTGATGGGGGAGACGTTTAAAATGCCTGCGAAGACGCAGAGCTACGGTGAAACAAGGAGGAGGAAAAAAAAAAACCCTCACGTCCACCATGGAAAGTTTGTTCCTCCTAGTTTTTTTTTTTTTTTTTTGGCTAGGTTTTATTCAGCGTGACGCTGACTGAGCTTCCAGCGGTTTGGGGTTTTCTCGCCGGCCTGCTTCGCGTCAGTCCCAGAGTTCTCCCTGCCGAAAACTGGGTTCTTGTGTTCACCAATGAGACATGAAGAATGTGGCGTTCCTCAGGGGCGTCCTCGCTGTCCGGTGCACTTTTTTTCAAATGTAGTTCTCACGTGTTGTCGTGTAGATATCTGGAATTTCTAGAATGAGGGCCTCCATCCTGAAGGCTATCTGTCTGGTGTTGTCAAGGAAAAAAATAATTACTGCCCATTACCGGAGACTCCGCCCCCAAAATTTTAAACATCCCCCTTATAGAAAACCTTGCTATAACAATGTTTTTTTTTGTTAATTTTTTTTGAACTGGGTTTATTTATTATGTGTAAGGTTTACATTACAAGTGCCTTTGATTGAGTCGTTGCTATAGAAACGATAATGAGCGCATTAATGCCCAGGTCCAGTCTCTTTCTCTGAAGTAGTGATGGGTCTTATGTAGTGATGAAGGCCTGGTGCGTCGGTGTTTTGGAACAAAATGGGCTGCTGGTGAAAAGTTCTTTTGATTTTGTGCATTTTAGTTTTGTGTAACCGTCGACGAGAAGGGTTTTTATTTCACCTTACTGAAAACTGCTACAGCTATACTTAACAGTTAGCATGCAAAATTAGCACTAATATATGTAGCGATCGTCATGTTCCAGGCTTTTTCCAGAATATTAACCAACCCTCTCTCTTTTTCTCTCTCTCCCTCTGTTTGCAATAAAATATAGAAATATGAAAATAAGAGTGCCTCTAAAATAATAAACAATGTATTTATTTGTTTTGTTTGTTTATTCAAAACCATTTTGAATTTTATTTTTATTAAAAATGTTTAAATTTTATTTTTATTATTTATTTACATTTTTTGTGCATTTTTTTCTATTCCATTCATCATTTATTAATTTTAATATTAAATCAGCATTTTTCTTTTTACACCCCCCCCCCGTCTAAAACGATTAGAATTCCTTCATGTCTGCCCATAACCCCCCAAACCACCCTCCCACCCGCCAGTGTACATCACTGATGTAACATCCTTGCAGTGACCAATACCTTCTGACCAATCAGAATGCAGGATTCCACAATGCAGCGATATATACGATAGTTTTATTTTCACGTAACAGTTGACGAGTTCAGCGTTCCAGACGATTCACCTAAATGTAAACACGCTCAGTTTGTTTTGTACTTTTGTTTTGTAACACGGACCATTTCACGTCGCGTTTTTCAGTGGTTTGTTCCAAATAATTAGCCGACAAAATGAGGCTGCGGCACAAATGATAGCGATTATGTTGCTCTTGCTAGAAGGAAGAGACCCCCCCCCCCAACGTTCCTCATAAATACAGTAAGGTCGAGTAACGCCAAAATGAATATTCTCCCTCGTCCTAATTCCTCTGGCTGAAAATAGATCAGCAGCTAATCGCTGATGGATTAGTGCGGAAACACATCGATCAGCGCGAGCCGCTCGGTCAGGACGCGCTAGCTTCATTCATCAGCGTGCTCGGCGTTCAGTTTGTGGCGTAATGAAGCGTGCCTGATCATCGACTCCCAAATTCAGCCTAATGCGACACGCGCGGCGTAACGAGAACGAATCGGGGGAGTGACGCCGCTCCTCTCGCGCACGCCGCTACGATGTGTTTACGTCCCGCGCGTCCTGTTAATCAGAGTTAATCACAATACAGCTACACACGTCAGATATATACATCTGCTGCTAGCGGGAATTCACCTTGTAGTCTGAATGAGAGTCTTTGAAATACACACACACACACACACACACACACTCATATACACACACACACACTCATATACACACACACACACATATACACACACTGCAGACCAGCTGGTGACCCGGCCTGTCGTGGTCCTCAGTGGTCAGTGTGAAATTGAGCTAATGCAAAGCCCTGTGGCTTCACACTGACCCGCCGGAGGACACACCACCCCCCCTTCTCTCTCTCTCTCTCTCTCTCTCTCTGTCTGTCCCCTGTTCTTCTCTCTCTCTCTACCTCTCACTCTCCCCCTCTCCCTGTCCTTCTCTCTCTCTCTCTCTCTCTCTCTCTCTCTCCTGTCCTTCTCTCTCTCCTGTCCTTCTCTCTCTCTCTCTCTCCTGTCCTTCTCTCTCTCTCTCTCTCTCTCTGTATTTTTCTCACTCTCTCTGCAATAAAATATAGACATATAAATATTACCTCTAGATTAATCTAGATTTAGATTAATGAAAAATGTTTGATTTATTTTTATTTATGAACTTATTTGTTTGTTTTATTTGTTTATTTAAAAGCTGATCTTTATTTAAAAATGTTTTTTTTTTTTTTACTTTCATTTTTTGTGCATTTTTCTGTTTCTGTATTTTACTGATCAATGATTAATTTAATGTTAACAACGTTATCAACATCCCTCCCCCCAGTGTACATCACTGATGTAACTTCTCGCAGTGACCAAAACTCTTTGAAGGTGTCCTTCCTGACAGGACGCTGTTTATTTCAGCAGGACGTGTCGCTGTTCTACAACTATAAACCAATGCGTTCTTTTTTTTATTTTTATTTTCTTCACGTCCAGCTTTCTGTACGAAGCGTGCGTGATAAAAGTAGCCTCAGCATCAGGGCTAATGGTAAACCTTTCCTGTTTCTTTGCTAAAGAATTCCTGATAAGCCCAAGTGACCACTGATGGACCTTCAAGATAGTGGGCTTTGCCCTTGATTTCAGCTCTGCACACTGACGTGTGTGTGTGAGAGATGGAGAGTGTGTGTGTGTGTGTGTGTGTGAGATGGAGTGTGTGTGTGAGAGTGTGTGTTTGAGAGAGAGTGCTTGTGTGAGTGTGTGCTTTGATTCAACACCCATGGCTGATGAGAATTAAAGGGTGCCATTACTTTTGTTTGCAGATTAATACGAACACTCCTACATGTTCTGGTGCCAAAACTTTTGTTCAGAAGGTATTTAAATGCGCTAATATAAACCCCACTGTCTTTTCTTCATGTTGTTAGCATGTAAAGCTAGACACATGTTCAGGTTAGCAGGACCAGAGTCTGCGTCACACACACACCCACACACACACACACACACACACACACACACACCCACACACACACACACCCACACACACACACACACACACTTCTCCTAGCTGAGCTTAACCTCGCAGCATAAAGAGCAAGCATAGGCACTTTCTCCAGATTAGCGGAGGTAGAAAAGGAAAGGAGAAGTGGGGGAAAAAAAAGGGGGCGGGGCGAACAGACGGCGCGTGTTTGCTGTCCGGCGCAGGACGGCTTTAAAGCGGCTTCCCGAGCGAGACGGCCACGCCGCTTATTAGTCCTCATCACTCTCTTTTTATTTCAAGCCTCAAAGCAAATACTAGTACTAGTCTCTCCACTGTGTGTGTGTGTGTGTTATGCCCCACCCCTTGTTTATTAAATTGTGTGTGTGTGTGGGGGGGGGGGGGGGGTATAACAGACTGAGAACTGGGAACACAATGGTTAAACTGACATACTGGGAACCTAAAAGCCCTCGGGGAAGCAACATCAACACACACACACACACTTTGGGACTGTGTCATGGGCCGTTAAGCAACACAACACAAGCAGCATGGTCTGAACTGACCAACAACATGTGAAGAGGAGATATTTCTACAAACGTATCGATAAACGGATCATGTTTTGGAAATGATTACGTTCTTATTTATTTTCTTAATAGTTTAGATCGCAAATTAAATTATCGTTAAATTATATGAACGAGAGAGAGAGGGGGAAAGAAATGAAGAGAGAGATGTAGATGGGGTAAGAGAGAGAGATGGGGCGGGGGTGGATAGAGAGAAGAGAGATGGGGAGAGAGAGCAGGGGACAGAGAGAGGGAGAGAGGGGTGGGATGGAGAAAGAAGAGAGAGGGAGAGAGAAATGGGGAGAGAGGGAAGAGATGGGGGGAGAGAGAGAGAGAAGGGAGAGAGAGAGATGAAGAGAGAGAGGAATGGGTAGAGAGAAATGGGGAGAGGGAGAGAGAGAGGAATGGGTAGAGAGAGAAATGGCTAGAAAGAAATGGAGAGAGAGAGAGAGATTTACCAGAACATCTAACGCTCATCCTGAGTAACACCATCCAGGGGTTCAGTCCTGCTGTGGAGCCACAAGCTACACTTTAGAATTATAGGTTTGTTGAAATCTGATTGGTCAGATTTGTGTTTTCTTTAACGGACGAGTTTCTATACGTGACGGTTTCCGTAGTAACAGCGAACGTTCCACACAAACAGTGGTTGAATTTTCTTGGAAGCCGTGTTTGTTTAACGTTTAATGGGAGGAGTGACCGTATCAGGAGGTTTTTCCTCCATGGGAAAGTCTTCCTAATTGTGTTGTTGTTGTGTTTGTTTGCGCGTGTAGTCTGCAGGTACGTCCTCAAACGATGACTAGCATGTCCCCCAGCGACGTTTTCGTCTATCGGTTTAGTCGGAAGGTGAACCTGGAAAGAATCGTACTCTGAAAAAACGCGACGCGGTTTCTAAAAAATCATGATCTAGCAGCCGAAGCCGCGGTCCCACGGCAAATCTGGCAGATCAACGCAAAAAGACGCGAAGGCAGGCAAGATCCGTGTTGTGTACACAGCTGCTGGCATGAGTCAGCGCTGACGAGGCGAAAATCTCCCAACGTGTCGCGCTCCGCTTCACGCCCGCGCTAGCTCCAAATTTGGGGTTTCGTCTTCTTTCTCCCACTCGCGAGAGGACTGCGCTTGTTTGGTGTAATTTTCCCAATGATAGGCTGCGAGAGTGAGAATGGCAGCGTGAGTAATAGAGGGGTGGAAGAGATGGGGAGAGAGGGAGAGAGAGAGATGAGAGAGAGAGAGAATGTGACAGAGAAAGGACAGAGAGAGAAGAAAGAGTAGGAAAAAGAAAGACAGAGAGAGAGATGGAGATGAGATGGGGAGCGGAAGATAAGGATGGAGAGATGGGGACAGAGAGAGATGGAGGGGAGAGAGAGAAAGATGGGGACAGAGAGAGAGTGAGAGATGGGGACAGAGAGAGAGATGGAGGGGAGAGAGAGAAAGATGGGGACAGAGAGAGATGGAGAGAGAGTGAGAGATGGGGACAGAGAGAGATGGAGAGAGAGGGAGAGATAGGGACAGAGAGAGAGAGATGGAGAGGTAAGGAGAGAGATGGGGTAGAGAGAGAGAGAGAGAGAGAGAGAGAGAGAGGATTTACCAGAACATCTCACACTCATCCTGAATAACAGTCCAGGGGTTCAGTCCTGCTGTGGAACCACTAACCCCCTCCTTCCTGCTTAATGAGTCTGCAGTGTAATTGTGTGCGTGTGTGTGTGTGTGACTGTGTGTGTGTGTGTGACTGTGTGTGTGTGTGACTGTGTGTGTGTGTGACTGTGTGTGTGTGTGTGTGTGTGACTGTGTGTGTGTGTGTGTGTGTGACTGTGTGTGTGTGTGTGTGTTGGGTCAGTGAGGAGTCACTTCATTAAGTCTGCAATTTGAACAAAATTGTAGCTGTTTCCTTGGCTGTCTCTTGTGCTTTTTGTTTCTCTGTCGTTTTTTTTTGTGTGTGCATTCTGTTACTCAAGCTTTCACAGCTCTCTCTCTCTCTCTCTCTCTCTCTCTCTCTCTCCATCTGTCTTTCTTTCTTCTTCTCTTCTCTGTCCGCTTTTTGGTTTGTGTTCTCTGTCTATCTCCTCTATTTCTTCTTCTATCAGTTCTTCTCGCTCTCTCTCTCTCTCTCTCTCTCTCCCAATCTCTTTTTCTTCTTTTCTGTCTGCTTTTTGGTTTGTGTTCTCTGTTGATCTCCTCTCTTTCTTCTTCTTCTATCTGTTCTTTTCTGTTTCTCTCTCTCTCTCTCTCCATCTGCCTTTCTTTCTTCTTGGTTTGTGTTCCCTGTCTATCTCTTCTCATTCTTCTTCTTCTATCTGTTCTGTTCTCTCTCTCTCTTGCTCTCTCCATCTGTCTTTCTTACTTTTTTCTCTGTCTTGCTTTTTGGTTCGTCTTTCTCTCTCTCCTCTTCCCCCCTCTCTCTCTCTCTCTCTCTCTCTCTCTCTCTCTCATCTCTCCTGGCAGCTCAGAGGCTCTCGCGGGAGCGGCCGTAATCTGTTCCATCAGCGTTTACTACTGAGCAGAAATGAACGCAGACAAGCGCCGGCACTCGCAGCCAGCCAAACGCTTCTATTAGGAAAATTATAACGCTATTAACCGAGCCTGCTTGGCCTTTCATACTCACCCCCCCCACTCCTCCCTCTCTGCCTCTGTTCCCAGCACTGCCACACACAGCGTGGGACGTCACGCCTCGCTGCAAATATGCACACGTAAACATCTGATAGCATCGGTACTCCACGGCTATTGGCTCGGAATTGACCAGAGGCTTATCGGTATCGGTTCTGTATCAAAACCAGATTAGATTCATTTAGCCTCTTTCTGGAGGTGGTGGAACACAGAGCTGTGTTTTGTTTGTTTATTTTTGTTTAATCGGGGTAAAAAAAGTAAACACGTATTCCTATAAACCTGTCGCTGGTGTTTATTGTGATCTGCTATCGAAGGTATTTATACTTAAATATAATAATATACCCCAAATATGGGTCTGCGTTATCGAGCACGTATTTCCTGCGTCACAGGAAGTCGCAAATGGAACATCGGCCTACATTACTGCATGTTTAAAACAAAAAACAACAACAAATAAATAAAAGAACCCCAAAGAGCAGTCAGTCTTAAAAAAAAACAAAAATAACAACAACAACAAAAGAACCCCAAAGAGCAGTCGGTTTAAAAAAACAACAAACAAACAAATAAAAGAACCCCAAAGAGCAGTTTGTCTCCAAAACAAAAAAAACCCAATTAGTACTCACTTTCCAAAACAACAAAACGAAACAAAAAAGCCCCAAAAGAGCAGTCGTTCTCACAAAAAAAACGAAACAAAATAACCCAAATAGCAGTCAGTCTCCAAAAAAAAACAAAAACAAATTAAAAAAAAAACCCCCAAAAACAAATAATAACAAAAAAAAGCCCTAAAGAGCAGTCGGTCTCCAAAAAAAAAAACAAAAAAACAAATAAAAAAACCCCCCCAAAAACAAATAAATAAAAAAAAGCCCCAAAGAGCATTCAGTCTCAAAAAAAACCCTAGAAAAATAAAACAAAGTGCACTGTTTTTTATAAAAAAAACAAAAAAACCCCAAAACAAACAAACAAAAACAACAAACCCCAAATAGCAGGTGTTCTCGCAAAAAAAACAAAACAAATAAAATGAGGCAAAGCGAAGGTGAGACCAGTACAGAGTCGGCTATTAAAGGAAAGCAGAGGTCATCTTGTTGTGTTGTTGGGTGACAGAATGGACGAAGTATTGGAGGTTCCAGTTTGAAGTCACATCGAGTGAGCGTGTACGGCTCGGCCAATCTGGTTAAAGTAAATTTTTCCAAATAACATTCTCAGTCCTGGACAGTGAGTGACCTAACAGTCGGATAAATTCAGATTTTGACCAGTCATTGTTTAAAAACTACCTAACAAAACTTGATAACTATCGCTTGTAGAGCGGTCAGGGAAAGCTTTCTGCCTCCACGTCGTTTACTAACAGAAAAAGGGTCGTTAAAATGACTGGCTTAACAGCATACCCCAGACCGTATACCGTAGACACGTTGCATCGTGTAAGACAAAAAACCTGACGAGGATGATGATGATTAAACATTTCAGGAAGGAGTCTCCAGTTTGAGCTCTTTGTACCATTCAAGGTTAAACTTAAACATTAGCTTTTCCACCATGTCTAAAGGACTGATGAGGTTTTTGTTTAGTTGTTCGTCAAGGTTTCGTTTTGTTTTGCCTTCAATAGAGAAGACGTCTTGTATTTTTGTTTTTTTCCGTTTATTCAAAGATTTCTTCATTCATGTGGAAAAAGAGGATGGATTCTGTATCCTGGAGTGTTTTTATTCCTGGGGCGGTGGTAGCTCAAGTGGTTAAAGCTATGGATTGTTGACCAGAGAAGATCAGGGGTTCAAGCCCCAGCACTGCCAAGCTGCCACCATTGGGCCCTTGAGCAAGGCCCTTAACCTCCCTCTGCTCCAGGGGCACTGTATCATGGCTGACCCTGCGCTCTGAGGAAAGAATTTCTCTGTGCTCTAATGTATAAGCGACGAATAAAGACAAGTTAAAATCTAACTTAAACTTAAATCCTCGGGGTTAATTAGCAAGCCGACATCAGGTAGCGCCGAACGCGGCTTTGGAGACGTGTTTGGATTTAACGAACCTTTTCACGTCCAAACACATAAAGCATGCTGAAGGCAATA